>NC_029789.2:16521392-16524484 GCF_000816755.2 Arachis ipaensis
TATTTATATTTAACTATTTAAAGTTTTAAAAAATATACCGTATATGACATTAATTTCTCATTTCAAATATAATTATCTAAACTTTGTTGCATATAGGACATCTATATTAGTTTTTCCCGGATAAAGAAGTGTGGATTACTTTTAAGAGAAGAAAAAACTATGAAAATTCATTTTTAAAGAAAAGAAAACTCAACAAACATTATGACATGTTTATTGAAATTATGTCTACCATTTAAAAGTCAAAACCATTACTATATATATAGTATGCTAGGGGTAAAAACTGAGAAAGCAATGGGGATGGTGGTAAACTTAAAATTGAATAATAAGTGAGGCAACAAAAAATATATAACGCAAGGAAATAAGGATACTATATATAGTAATGATTTTGACACTTTCGTCTTATGTCACCTGGTGTATGGAAATTGAAAAGCATAAAAAGTAAGGAATACTTTTATTTTAGTGTCAGGAGATAGATAAGCATGTTAAGATTATTTAAAAATAAAATAAACAACATATATAATGATATTATTCCAAGATTTTCAAATCATATCATAGGCATTTATATTTCTCAGAATTTCATGGTACTAGTCACACAAGAAAGTCTCATGAATTATTTCCAATACACCAACTTGGCAAATAATATGGGTTGAGTGATATATATGTATATTACTATTATAAAGGGAATAAATGTGCAACTAGTTTGTAGTCTTATATTCACTGCTTGTAAATTTGTAAGATAAGAGGTTAAAATATTGTATTGTTATCGAGAAAAGTACTATTATTATTATTATTATTATTATAAGTTGTTACATAATTCATTTGTATAAAATTAAAAGAAAACTTTTAGGTGCAGAAGAGTACATGTATGATGTATGGAAACAGGTTTGGGCTTTGCCCATAGAAATAACTTTGATTAATTAATTTTGCCATATCGAAAATTGTTGTTGACATTTGATCATCAATATTGTATGTATGCATTAACTCCAACCAAAGTTTATCTACGGCCCACCTTATTTTCGGCTCATTTGTTTCCTTAAAAGCGGTTTTGTTTTGTATTTTTTAATATTGTTCTTATCATTTATCAACAATTCTGTTCGAACCAGCTGTGTGGTGTAATGACTAATGGGCCTATGTTACAGCCACTTGCTTTATGTTATAGCCACTTGCTTCAAGCCTCCGGAAGGGATGGGATCATTCTGCGTTATACATTGATGCGGTCTCTTTATTTCTTTCTGAAGGAAAATGGTTTGTGCATGCTAAATCTTGTATGGCAATCGACAACTACTTTATTACTTGTAAAATCTGATATTAGTTTCATTCCAATACCTTAATTCTTAGATTTCTAAGACTAGATTATGTTTGGTATATACATCTACATATTGGTGTGCAGATATTACTCTTAAGGACCTGAGTCTAATTTGGATGTGTTTTGTGCTGTGAACTATACAAACAAAGTCAAACAGTTGTCGTGTCCTACACACTATACTCGATTAGTTAAGAAAATTTACAAATTAAATTGAAGACGGAAATAATTAAAGAGTATAACAAAATAGTAGGCTTTCAACTTAAAGAGAACTGGCGTAGCAAAGAAGTTCATTCCAAAATTCCAATTGCATATGTCTGCCTTTAGTGTAGCCCATTTAACGAGAAAAACAAAGTTACATGCATAAGGTACATAATTGTTTTGCTTCTATCCGTGGCGAAACAGTGTTCTCATAACTAGAGTACTTCAGGTATCTATTTTCTTGTACGATTGGTCAGAAGCATAATCTTTCAGTAATCATATATACAGTCACCAAAGCATACCTCAAGCACTGCGTTTGCCTCCACTCTTGTACATGTCATCGATGACATTCTGAGCACCAAACAAATACAGTCAGTACTTTCAACATCATACACAGCATAAGTTATGGACTAAAATCGAAGGGAAAAACAAATCAAATTAAATCATAAGAACCTTGTACCTTGTAATATTTAAGCAACTGAGGCCTCTTCATCTTATATGTGGGAGTAATAAGGTCACGTTCCATGTCAAATGGAACTGGGTCTAGATGAACGTCTTTTATAAACTCATAACCTTTCAACTGCAAAAAAGTAAAAAGGAAAAGGCTTCAGGGAAATTTAGTTAGGTAAATACATACCACTTAAATAATTCTTATAATTTATTAAAGTACAGAATGATTGATCCATCAACCATTAAATCACGGAACATATACTAATATTTAGAGAAGAATATCTTCTTTGTGATTGCGTGTACAATGCTAAGTAAATATGTGATAAATGGTTCATATTCTTTATATTTGAATAGTAGTAGCAACATGGATGGTGACATACACTTTAGTTTAATGTAAAACTTTATTCAAAGTATGACTCTCAGATATAATGCAAACATAACAAATTTGGACAACGATGTAGGACAAACTAAATAAGACCTTATTTTCCTTTGCAATCCTTGTGAGCTCCCCAAGTATGTAACTTTTCGCTCTCGAGTCTTTACATAGAGAATCAAAGTCAATCTTTATACCATTTTCTTCCGCCCATCGTTCAAGTACTGGCTTGCTGGGGTTAGCAACAGCAACAAGGAAGGACTCGAAACTATTACCATAAACCCATATCTGAAACAGGAGAAAGAATCTTAGTATCGGAGCACAGAACAGAACATTGCGGCTATGATCTACTATAAGTTGTGCTTTTTATCTGAGCACCAAATATACCAGTTGATATCATTCATGCATTTTCATGTTAAAACAAATAATCATTCAACTACAAGCCACACGAATACTAGCCACAGAATGCAAACACTACATATAGCAGATCAACATGCTCTGTTAACTCCCACGTCTAAACATGGACTATTGCCAATGTATGCGTGTATATGCTGGTAGTAAAATTTTCAAGAATAAAATTGCATCTCCTAAACATTCTGAAGCTTGATATGGACAATAAATCCACTAAAGCCAGGGCACCCCAAAAAGAATGAAAATGATCTGAGGACATACCGAATCAATACAAGAGAGTTGACGATATACATTCTCCAGATTTTCAACAGCAACATATTCTCCTTGTGAAAGCTTAAATATATTTTTCTTCCG
>NC_029789.2:16524531-16536481 GCF_000816755.2 Arachis ipaensis
TTCATGCTTCCATCAGGTTGCCATTCTCCAACATCCCCTGTTGAATATATCATTCAAAAGGAGAACAATATAACCAAACAACCAATTTAAGAGGGCATAATTACAATTTTGGATGATAAAAAAGAATAACCTGTATGGAACCATCCATCGGTCAGAACCTCATTAGTGAGGTCATCCCGTTTGTAGTACCCTGAAAACAAGGTATTTCCCCTAACACAAATTTCTCCTCTTGGTGTGCTTCCAAGGGCATCATATCCCATATCAGGAACAGATTCCAGGCACACATCAACATTCGGTACGGGTGGCCCCACTGTCCCAACCATATCCATTTCATGTGGTAGTGAGACAAAGGTTCCCGCACAGGTTTCAGTCAGACCTATTGTCGTTTCAACAAAATCACAATAATCAAGTCCAAAGTATATTACAAGAGCTATAACCACCTGATGAAATTCAAATTAGAATAAACAAAACATAAATGGAGCTTCAATTATAAGCGTGTCAATAGACTAAGTTCTTATTTGCCAAAAGTTTTTAAAATTTATCAAGGAGGCAAGTTTTCTTTCATTCTTCATTGTTTCCTTGTTCATCTAGGATCTAAGGAAAATATTGGATTAAAAATTATTCTAGAAAAACAATAATGAATTGAATGGTCAGTAATTATACTAAGGTTTTTAAGTTCATAGAAATTCAAAGTATGCTACAAAAAAATAGAGCAAGTTTTACTTTCTCAAACAATTTCAATAGTTAGAAAATAACTTGAATAGTTGAATTCATATGATTAACTATCTTAAATAATTTCAGATACACCCTAAGATGGTAACCTATGGTAACAAGTTATTAACTAATCAACAGATCCAAACTTCAGCAGAAATTTGTCGACATTTCAAGCAAGCTTGGCTGTTTTGAAAACATGACTTCAGAAGGAAAAGGAAAAATGACCCGGTGAAAATTAGGTTCTGAAATAACAAGAGCATACCATATCCTTGTATGACATGAGCACAAGTAACGACTTTTAAGTAACTCTCCACATGTGGAGATAGAGGTGCTGCTCCAGACAAAATGAGGCGTACATGACCCCCCAACCCTTGCTTCACCTGATCAAGTTGCAAAAGCAAGACTAGTTAAAAAAATATAATGATTTACAGTTCCTGATCATTCTCATAGGCTGCGGAACTAAAACTTATGCATTCTACTACCTTATCAAACACAATTTTGTCAAGAAGTGGAGATGCCTCTTCATGCTTTCTCCCTTTCTTCATGTTGTTCAACTTACTGCAGCCAATTTTAGAGTTCGATTATTAGAATACTGCAATGCTTACTCAGGGAGTGCCAATACTTTGGATAAAATATGTGTGATTTGGATCAAGAACACTCGAACTTCATAGTTTTTTAGAGAGTCCGAAACATTTCACTGCGTTGTCATTCTCAAGTAGCTGTTTACAAATTATAATACCATTGTACTTACTATGAGTAAGCAAAGTTGAATAATGCTTGTTTCAGGAAGCCCCCAGCGGAAACCTTTTGTGTCAAACCTGTATATCAGATGGAGAACAGGGTGCAGAGACTGTTCAGAAATATGGATACGAAAGAAATAGAACTTAAGAAAATCGTTACAGAATCACATTGGGTAATCCTAGCACACTACTTTAACGTTACTAAAATTATAATTGGATCATCAGCAACATATGATGTTGATAAGATACCTGTGTACACTCTATCAAGCACACGTGGAACAGCACAGAAAATAGTTGGTTTTAGCTCCCCAATGTCTTCAATTAACAATTTGACATCCTGCAGCCATGGCATAATTGTGGTCATAGTCCTTCCAAATCAAAATTTGTCCTTTCTTTTGCAGATAAAAATCAAAACCAAAGTTCAGTTATCACTTCAAATCTCCATTTGGTAATGACAGATTTAGCACAACATAAACTCACCCCACGCCAGAAACCAATGGAGGCACCATGCCATATAAATAGCTCTTCAATGACCCTATCAAAGATATGTGCAAGAGGAAGATATGACAAGTAGACATCCTTGTCATTCAACTGTCACAAAAGGAGATTAGAAGTCAACAAAAGTACACCTAACAGATTTAGAATCTTAATGCATCCTAAAATTCTAATAAGCTAGACTGTTAAAAAATGTGATATATAATATGCTTAACTTGAATGAAATAAAAGTGCACAGTGGGAGTGCTCTGTGCATTCATGGATTTATTAGAAAAATCTAGGTGCTGGAAAATAAAATAACTTACTTCCTCCTTGACAGACTCCAACAGTCGCTTAACCCCAGCTAAGAGAGTAAGGATACTCTCATTAGATATCAACACACCCTTGGGATCGCCAGTAGTTCCACTAGTGTACATTATTGTACAGATGTCACTCTTTTTCTTCACAGGAAGATCAAAACTTTGATTTTGACCCTGTAAAAGTCATTGAGAAAAATTAAGAAGCGAAAGAAAAATTCCTTCCCACACCATCATGACTGAACTGAAGTAACCAATATGTCCTTGAGTTTCTACTTGCAACATAGCAGCCTTCGTATTATTAATAAAAGAAGGAATGCTTTTCCTATCCCCTCCCCCCTTCTCTAATTCCCAGAGCACAGAACTCTGTTCACGAGTTGTTTACTACGTACATCACTAATACACCCACTGCAGGTGCATAAAGATAGTTTTATCATTTCTAACAGTAGGAAAGGCTCTTCTTGTTCCAAGATCATGTTAAACCAGCAACCTCAACAGCAAATAATAGTAGAATTTATATAATTTATTAACAAAGTATCTTTCAACTAGAACACAGGTGGATAGCGATAGAGGATAGATCAATTTTCACGCGAAAGAGTATTAAATATACCGCCAAGGAAAGAATCATCTCTCATATCAGCACAAAAGGTAATACAAGAAATGAATAACATACCACTTGCAAAAATTCATCCCACGAATATATTGCCAACCCAAACTTTTCAACTTCTTGCTTTTGTTCAGGTGTAACCTTCCCAAAGCTCACAAGCGCTGCACAAAGAAAAAGAGGTGATTGCTTCTTTTTCATGAATATATTTTTCTGTACAAATATCTGAAGGAATGGCTAGAATCAAAGGAACTTCTTACTCTTGAGATACTTTGTTGTATTTGGAAATGTCTTCAATAGCTGAAACATTTTCAGGAAAAAGATAGATAGATAAGAGTCAATGTATTGTACACAGTAGCTAATCTTTCAAAAATAGTAAACCAATATAAAAAAAGAAGGTATTTTAATTGGCTAACCTCCGGTATTTTCTTTTCTTCTACAAATGATACAGATACCTCTGCATGGCATATAATAAACTCTACAGCGCCAGCACCTAAGTCATATCCGTGTGTCAAAAACAATGGTCATTATAATTAGAGAAAGTATTAGGATGCCACATATATCCATCCTTGAACCTTAAGCCTGATATAGAACCTAAACAACTTGTAATTGATTATCAATATCTGTACAATTGGATGTCCTTTAATGCAGAGTTTCAATTTTTCTGCATGCTGTTAAATTTCAAATGTCGTCATTGTTTTGAAAGATAAGTTACCACATTTTATGTGACAGGTGTCGGTGCATGCTTAGTAATTACAAAATTTTCAAACACAATGTAGCTTTATTCATAAATTGGTTAAGATTTCAAAAACACACAAATTCGTGAACTAACTTATTTCTTGATAATGTTATTTGGAAATAATATAAAAACTGCTAAATAACCATGGGAGTTCCCAATGCACGTGTGAATTTGGCCCTTGAATAATTCTTTTTCACCAAAGATAAATTATTCAAAAAAATTGCAAACGGATCAGTGAATTCATTTATTAAATGTAAGAGTTACATGAGCCCCACAAGGTCACACATTTTTCAGTTTTATCACAAGTCCTGTGAAAACATATTGGAAAACAAACTATGCTTGCAGTTGAGTAAAAGAGTCACCATGAAATACGCTAAACAAGGTCTGTCTCTGCACATACCTAAGGTATCATACAAAGGAACACAATAAAGTCCGTGAGCATTGATGGCCTGCAATTATTACATGTCCAAAACCATTGAGTGGAAGAAGCTATTCAGCAACATATAAAAGGCTATTAGGTCGCCAGGGAGGCTCACCACATAAGCATAGAGCACCAAGCAATAGAAGTGGTCCTTACCAGAGAAAGTAGATATTGAACAGACAAGTAGCAAACAAAAGCAAAATACTAAACATGGAAACAATAGTATAGATACAGCATAAAAAAAACACAGAAAAATATCCACAGATAATATAAGGGATTATTCTGGTACCAACATTTTCTAGTGAGTAAACACTAAACAATACCCATTTGTGTGTTTTACTTGTTAACCCTTTTTTCTTAAAATTTTTTTAAATTTATTTTTCGAATTTTATAAAATACGAAAATATTTATTTAATGTTGCATTTTGCTCCAAGTAATTGTTACTCCCATTCTTTATTTCTGAAAAATAATCTCAGAACCTCTCTCTTTATATTTCCTCTTTTACTCTTCTCCAGCATGCTATGTCATCATGGTAACACAGTGACCATCCACACCATCGACCCAGCACCCTATGGCCATCGCCGCCCAATACCTTGCTGCTATCGTCAAAGCCATTTTGGTTCAAGAGGAAGTAGTCCAAAAGCAAAAAATGAAAAAAATGTAATATGGTTTTTGAAGCACCATAATTCAGACGGTTCATATTAAAACAGTAAACAAACATTTTTAACAATATTGGCTAAATTCTCTTGATGAAAAATATGTTATAGGTTAATTCTAAAATATTAAATTTAATTTATTATTTGAACTAACTAACTAACAAATCATCTAGTTGACATATGTATACTCAGGAACCTGTACTCGTATAAATTACTAGTTACCTTAACAAAAGCCATAAATATAATAAGAAACCACAGCAAACATAGTGTATAGCAAAATCAGATAGAAAAGTTCAACAAAGAGAAGATAAATTGAAAATTAGACATACCTCCATGCTTATAATCCACTCTGCACAATTGGCACCATAAATACCACATTTTACACCCTGTAAAGCAAATACATGACTCAAGCACAGAAGCTCAACTTATTATATAGGGGAAAAAAACCACACTCATATATAACAATAGCCACTAGGCAACGCTTAGTTGCCAAAAAAACAAAAAGAACTAAATGTCAATGGCGTATCATGACAATATGTAAAGTAATTCAGTACGGAACCATTCTTTTGTATGCGGATATGAAACAATCAAGAACATTTCAAGTCCTTGGGGTAGACATTTTTACGAAACCATGCACTTTTGTGGTTAAATGGGCCTAAACATCCAAAATAAACAGAGAACAATACTAATAAAACAACATTTAATAGAAAATAATAACACTACCAAAATAACAGCTTAATTTTCTAATGCGAATGGCATAGGCGACTTACTTCCCCATAGCCACAGCTGCGGAGGGAATTCCCAATCTTTATCACCAGATCATATACTTCTTCATATGTTTTCCACTTGTACTTGCCGGGCTATGAAAAGATACCAAAAGTAAAAAATGGTGCATTCAAGTCAACCAAAAGTCAAAGCTGCTGTCAAGCAATGGCAGGAAACTTCCATAACATAAAAGATCTAGATGGCATGGGAAGTTTACCTTCCCATCCACGATTTCCCGGTGACCAAGCATTGGATTTTTCGGATATTTCTGGGCAGAAGTTCTGGAAAGAAAGTACTTGCATTCAGAACCGAATCGTCTAATATTATACCAAAACGAGTCCTAAATGCAACTAAACTCAGTAAACTGTAGTAAAGAGCTGGATTAAATGATTAACACACATCGTGTTCTCTCAAGTCCTAAATCAAATGAAATTAAACCACATGCTCAACTTCTAATCTGAATTAGAAGATGCGGTTTGAAAGTTGACTAGTTTTAGAGTAGACAATTCAGATCGAAACTCTACCTAAATCCGAAACAGATCATAGAGCAGTGCTTAAGTAGTTAGACAGAAATTAAAACAAAAAACCGAATCCAATTCCAACGAGTTTAGTGAAACAAATAAAATGCTGAACCTGAACCACCAACAAAAAAATGTTCGAGTAAGTGAAGTAACCGGAAAATATCCCAGCAGTTATCGAGGCCGGGAACAGGCGGAGGAAATCCATCCTTTGCGAAGAGGCTCCGATAAACAGGACCTCTTGACGGCCTCTCTCCTTCGGCCTCCTTGGCTTTCTCAACTTCAACGATGAATCTCTTCTGCGCCATTTCCCTTCACGCGTTTCTCCTAACGGAACAACAATTTGAGTAGAAGTTAGATGTTAGATATCAGCTGAGAAATAGTGTGCAAGGGGCAAAAACATTAAATAGAATTTGGTTAAGGTATGTGACCCCTACCAGGTTTCTGTGGATTCTTTTGTGTTGACTGGCAGCTCTGAAGAGAGTAGAGTTGAGTAGAAAAAATTGGAGGATGGTGGCGTGGCGTGGCGTGGCTGAAAACCTGCCTCACTTCGCTTTTTATGTCGTTATTACGTGTAGGCCTGTACGGGCTGGAGGCCTCTCGCAACACAAATAATTTAAATCTAATTAGGTTTGGATTGGTAAACAAATTCTGAAAATTTCAAATTAAGCTAGCAACTTTTTTTGTTTTTGGTTACTTAAGACTTTTGAGCTCCGATGTTGATTCGTCTTGTTTGTTTTGTAATTTTAACGGGATGGTGGTATATTTCATTTTTATATTGGAAACATACACAGCTTTAAATCTCATTGAAAAAATTAATTTTAAAACACATTACAAATTAAATCTGAGATTGCCAAAATTAAATTAATAAATTGTGTTTAATCCAAGCATGTTATAAAATGATTCAACATTTAAACCTGATCCAAGGAGGGTCATATAGGAGCATCTAATTCTTAAAACTCAAAATATTCAATTGAAGAATCAACTGACTAATCATTTTAATCTATTTACTTCAACACGCTTATCATTTTAATCGTAACTCTAATCTTATGTCAATTATTCCTGAAAAATATTCGGAGGAACTTATCTTTGAAATTGTCATTTTGGTGATTTTTAGATTTCCTAAGATTTCACTTCACATTCAATTAATTCCTTTTAAAAATATATAACTTCTATTTGTAAAAATTTTAATCTGATTAACCCCTATAATCAGAGAATCAAACTTAACCATAAAGATAAGAACACAAATTCGAATATGAAAATAACATTAGAATATTCATATTCCAATATCCTTGAGAACAATGTTATCCAGAAAATTAATCTAAAAATGTTATCCAGAAAATTTTGGACACATTTTTTTCTTTTCAGCTTTCAAACTTCTTTGAAAAAGAATTTGGCTATCTATCTCGGCTAACCATTGACATCATAATTAGTGGAACACTTCAAACAAAAATAATACTACGTTATTGCTCCTTTTAAAGAATAACACTTGATACAACTTGACAAAAGCAACGATGGGTAGAAAAGTCCACCGGTAGAAAAGTCCCCTAATCGTAATTTTTCTTATGATATACTAAAACGACTCAAAAAAATGAACCAGAAAAAAGAATTGAATAATCCCCATTGTGGAATCATTGCCTCCCAATGTTGAGCGCTTAACTGAAAGCGAGAAACCAACACACGTTACCCTTTCAGTAAACGAAAAAGCTGATTAATAAAGCTTAAAGGATAAATAATGGAGGAAAGCCAGAAAATTACATCTTCCTTGCAGCGAACTACAGATATTCCAATGACATGCAATTCAAATGACATTCAAACTGGTAATTTACCGCATTATGAACCAGACGTACACAGTGAAGTAGCACATCAACAGAAAAATGTAATATACAATGCAGGAGCACAGCAACAGAAGTTCAAAACACCTCCGAATGAAAAAGGAATAGTGTTCCACCTAAGGCTAAAAGACATCTAGGTTTTGCATTTGCACACTAAGAAATTTTAACCTGCATCACTCACTCAGGATGCAGCAGACTAAGACAGCTTCGATTTCAGCCAGTAAATTTAGTTGCCACGTCGACCTCTTCCTGATGGGGGCCTCCGATTTCCCACCCCATTGCGCTGCACAGCATTATTCTGCCTCGATAATACTCTCATTCTTTGTTCCTTCATGTTTGCAAAGAGTGAATCCAGCGTCTGAGGCCTTTGCTTAGGCACTACATCCCCATTACCCTGCTGTGGTTGAGGTGAAGGCACTGGTTGCTGCATGTAAAATTCACAGTAAAGGCTTGCATATAGATGAAGCACAACTCTAACCAATCTCTTAGGAAGCCACTTTCAGGATAAATGATGCTAAACCATGAAAAAAAATAAAATAAAATAAAATAAAACTTCAGTTTAGCTCGGCACTGACCACAACAATCACAGAATGGGAAGTGACTGATTATCATTGGACAAATCGTTTTACCTCAACAATAGTAGCTGTCAACCTAAATCCCTAATCCCCAATCCCAAGAAATATAGATGGCACCACACAGGATTGAAGAATGTACAATTTCATTCAAAATGAACAAAGCATGGCATGAGTAAATAAATCTCAACTGATAACCAGTTAGCATCACCAGAAGCCTTCTTTGCTTCAGACAGTAGACAATGTTAATCTTGAATGCAGCTTTAAAAGATAAAAACAAACATAACACCAACCAGTAAAGAAATTAGTCCCAAACCTTTGCAGGAAAACCTCCACTGGCAGCCCTTGTCTGATTTGCAGGAACTTGGAACCTACACACACAAGGAAAAGACAGGGATAATTCAAGTGAAGACACATAATACATACAAAATACTCCAACAACAGCGAGTAGCTCCAAAATGCTCAGCACAACTGACTATGATCTCTAACAGAGACCTTACACTACTTAAAAACCTTTCACTTCATTAAAATGTTGAGCTTCTTACCATCGGATTCTATACATATCCAACTACAAAGAAAGAAGGGGAAAAAGAACTAAGGACAAAGACATTAGTTACATAGCCAAGGGCCAACTTCAGGAACCAATTCGAAATTTCCACACAGAGCAGACAGTTGCAGTGTGATCTGTAGTTTGAACTGGTACCCAAAAACTTCAGTGAAACTTAAAGGTGATACCACAAAGACTGCCATGCAGGCAAACCAACTGAAGACTTAAAGGCTTCCCCACAAGTCATCAATGTAAAGTTGCCAGAAGATTCAAGGACACCAATTTCTTCACATAACAACCCACGGTATGGCAGCTGTGCAGGTGGATAAAATAACTTGGAGCAGATATTTACAGATCATCTTCACCACCACAACGTTCACCAAAGTCAGACAAACTCCACAATTATTAACTTGATTATCAAACACAATGTTTTCTATAGAGAGAAACCATGGAAAAGTGACTCCAGATTCTCGGTAGCAAAAACTATTTTACTACACAGAATGAACAAAGATCTTTTCAATTATTGGACTGAACATGGATCTTTTCAATTATCTGGCCTTTTGTTGAAAATAATAAATAACTAGGAAGGTAGAATGTTGCAACTTATTGAGGGCTCCAATTGAAAAAAAAATATCATACTGCAGAGCAAGTGTATGCATCCTTACAGGCTTTGCAGCATGGTCTCAAGGTAATCAGGTGTTCGGAACCAATTTTCATATCAAAGAGAAGAGTTATAGCAAACTGAGAGATGGGCAATAATCAACAACCCAAAAAACTGACGCCAAACAAAAGTGTAGCAATTCTCACAATGCAGGAACTCGAGTGTGGCCATAAAATGTAATGCTAGCAATGACCTCATCTCTTCATAATGGGCAAATTCTCAAAAAAAAATGCATGCTTAGTCGGCGCCACAATCACTACACATGTGCCTTAACAACCGAATAACGCACGGTTGTTTTTCCCATGAGCAAGCAACTAATCATTGGCAACATTGTCCCCACTATTGTGCATGCGATGGGTACTCCCCCACATCCAGGGTGAGAAACTTCTGAAAGACTCTTCATGTTATCATTTTTAGCAACATAATTCCAGTGAATCAGACTAGGCCTAGTTAGAAATCCAGTTGCTCCACCAACCAGCTCAACCAATAAAACTCCAATTATTTAACAATCAATATCCACAGTGACACTCAACATAGACCCATTCAAATCATGAAGTTTGCACAATAGACTTATCAGATTCTAAAGCAGGTATTCAATACAGAATTCCATAAACATGTGGCTTGCCCTCATTCATAATGTCTACATGGCTCCTTTTGCAGAGTTTAAAAAAAAACTTATATATGGAAGGCACATTAAGTTGGGCCATGCTTTACCTGCAATAATGGAAAAAAAAATAATTTTCGTTTTTTGCTATTTACAAGCATTGCATCCATAGTCAAATGCCTAACCGGTATCTCATGTTCTAATATCTCTAAAAGTTAATACAGATGTAAATAAGAATTAAACAAATATAATACCTTGCTTTATTCCAGCTAGCTACCCTACTGCGATTAAAATTTCTATTGCGCAGAGGTGCATTAACAGCTTTTCGTGCAATCTCAGCTGCCACAGGAAATTGGTTTCCCTGGAAATTAGACCTTCTTTTTGCAAGAGCCCCCTAATTGTTATGATATTTAACGGTAATATTAGAAACATGAATACATAAACAACAAGGGTACGAAACTTCATATAATCATGTTTCATAAACTCAGGTACCTGTCTAAGAGAAGATCTTGAATCCATATAATTCCGTAGCTTTGAAGACTTCTCTTGAATAAAATTGTTCGAAGACTTTAAGCTCTTGTTCTGTGTCGGCATACAAATTAAGGAGGAAAAAAATGTTAACCATGTTAAATACTACAAGGCATCACCAAGTGGCAAAGGCAATGAAATAATACAATTTTACATAGGAAATTCTTACCGGAACTCGTCTTTGCTTCCTAGTCTTCTTGTTCTTAGACATTTTGATTATATCATCTACAAATAAATATCAGAAGATTATGGATATTAGATAACATTAACCAGAGAAAAATATGAAATAATAAATGGCTTCGAAAGGTCCTTCAAAATATAAAGCACACCTAATGTCATGTCCATCTTCTTCTCTGTAAGCGCAATTGCTTCCGTTGTAAGAGGTTTGGCAGCCATCTGATAATGTATAAATAATTTGATAATTTGATACTCATATGTATAAGCACATAAGACAAAATTTAGAAGCAACCAGGACGAAGTAACAACAAAAAAGCCAGTTACGGAGGAAAACATTAGTAGCATCTTTGCGATTCTTAACGAAAAGAGTAAAGAAGCAGCAACAAAGTCGAGCATATCATCAACAGAAGGTCATGGAATAAACTTTAGCCAATGGAGTTCTGAAATTGCTAAATTAACAGCGATAACAAAACAAATCGCTGCCTATAAAATCCTACAACTATCAACCATCTTAGTTTTCTAATTCTATTAGGAACATTGAAGGACTCGATCAACAAAAGGAGAACAAGGCGATGTTGAAATTTCAATTTCTAATGGAAAGGCATTAGAAAGAGAGAGAAGCCTTACTCGTAGGAGAAGATGAATCTCAAACCTTGGAATGGAGTTGCAATCCTACGGCAGTTAGCTAGGGTTTTGGTTCGTATTATTCCCGAGAGATAAGAGAAAGAGCAGAAAAACGATAGAGGGAAGAGAAAAGAGGGTGAAAACTGAACTGAAAAGGGTTAAAAGGAGAGGATCCGATATTTATGTGATGGTAGATGGCGGTGAGTTAAGCGGGTCAATTTCTAATTGTATCCACAAACCCATAACCCGGCCGTTTTCCTCTGTTTCCCAGCTGCCTTTACCCGGTTTTTAGCGGCTTTCAAATCCGCTTAGCTGGATTTACCGATTTAGTTTACTGTTTCCTGCTTCTTGCGCACCAAGGCATATTCGCGTCGACTCATTTACCAGCTAAAACAAAGAAAAAAATATTTTCTATTCTCAAAATTGATAATATTATTTTTTAGAGTTATTTTAA
>NC_029789.2:16536551-16539399 GCF_000816755.2 Arachis ipaensis
ATTAATTTTAAGTATTTTAATTAATTAATTAAGTGGGATCACAACATGGACTAAAGTTAGTTCCTTCTAATGGAGAAGAAAAAAATGCTTTGAGTTCCTATTTACTATTTATGACGCAAAAGTTGATGTGGAGTTACTTTTTATGACAGATGGGTCATAAATAGGGATTGAGATGAGTTCCCTATTAGAGATGGTCTAAATAGCTTCTTAGAAAGCTGCAATTTGATTTTGAAAATTACACTGGATATTAATACTACTATTTTTCATAAGTCAAAAAGATAAAAAAAGTTACTTTTAAAACTCCCCCAAACAGCCTCTTAACAATGGAATCAAATTTATTTAAGCTGATGAGACGTTTCAAAATATTCAATATTGGAATCCAATTAGACTCAAATTACATTTTTCTGAGAGGAAAAAGAAAAATCATATACATAGTATACCATAAGTCCATAACCGCTAGCATTTCTTCCTACCTCTTTTTCAGGAATCTCTATGTAAGTATATTTTAGGATGCTCTCATCCTCATTGAGTCATTTATGATGACAACTCAATTGTTCTCGTTCAATTTTTCATTTTCATCTACTCCTTTTAATTTGGTGTTTTCTTTTAAATTGCCCAAACTACAACAATATAATGTTTGATTGAAATAAAATAATATATTTAATATGTGTAAACAATCCTAAAAGGGGTGTTTGAAAACGGTTTGCTGGAATCAAACCTTATCAAGGTGCTCTTGTTTTATACTTTTATTTTTAACCAAGAATAGAGCGCATATTGTGATAGTAATATTCATCATTATTTAACAGTTTAATATGCAGAAGATACTTATCACTAGCATAAAAATTTCGAGGCATTCTTCCCCTGTGAAATAACATAAAAATTAAAATTAAATACATCACTGCTAAGTACCAACTCTATTATTCTCAATTCCGCATATCCATGGCTTCTATGGAAAGTCGTTGTTGTCATTTGCTTTAATCTCTGACAAATAATTTATTCTATCTAAAAATTATACTGTCCTACTCAGTACTCATCCTTTATGCCAGAGTTCTTGGAGTACCAACAATGAGGGATTAAAAAGAAAACAAAAGAAAATTTCAGTTGGAACCATAAATCCACTTCTCGGCATTGCTGGTAAAACTAACCAACTCCTCTGGCTTAAACCACAACTTAATCTCATCCTTAGCAGTTTCTGGACCATCACTTCCATGGATGATATTTCTGCATGCACATGTAACAATCAAATTGTAATGAACAAATATTGAACAATGCACGTCTACTATATAAAATATAATATAATAGGTTCTATGTGTATCCATAAAAATCTTTTTTCAATGTAATTACTAGTTTAACTAATCTCACATTTAATTAATAAAAAGATGGATTAATGTATATTAGTTCGTATATATTAGTGTAATTGTAATAAATCAGAATGTGTTTGTAAAAAACAATACCTTCCAACATTAACAGCCAGATCACCTCTAATAGTTCCAGGTGCAGATTTCTGCGGATCAGTGGCTCCAATTAGTTTTCGGCCGTAAGTTATTACTCCTTCTCCTTCCCAAACCTGTTTCATGAATTCAAGGAAAAATGAGACTAGTCTAGAAACAATAAGATATTGTTTTGTGTTTTGTGTTTGATTCCAAAGGTAAGAAAGAGGAAGAGTCAGTTATAAGTTGTAAGGTGTAAGCTGTAACCATTGCAATAACAGGGCCAGAGCTTAGGAAATCACAGAGCTCATTGAAGAAAGGTCTTTCACTGAGATCATGGTAATGCTTCTTGGCAAATTCCTTTGAAGGAACCAACACTTTGATCCCCACAAGCTTGTAGCCTTTGCGCTCGAAACGAGATATAATCTCCGAAATCTGCAAGAGCAGAACAGAATCTTAGATCTTCAACTTAATTATTTAAGCAACTATGCTACATCTACATCAAAATCAGCTACCAAAATTAGTCACTGGTATAAAATTATGTTGAAATACAAATACACATTGAAAATAAATTAAATCACATATATAGTTATACATAAATATATTGGTGGTTGATTTTACTTGCTAATTTTGGTATTTAAGCAATGCCAAAATATATTGAGAATACGAATAGCATTTTTGTTATTTAAGCAATGCGTAGTTTTTTTTATATTATCCAGCAATGTAGTTTCACTTTACCAGGCCTCTCTGCACTCCATCAGGCTTAATGGCAATGAAAGTGCGTTCAAACTGCATAAACAAAATAAACAAATCAAAGATGAACAAAATAAGAAACAATCATACAGTTAGAGAGATGCAAAGCATACCTCAGCAGCATGAACCTCCTGATCTTGGAGCATGTAAGCTGTAAACACAGCAAAAGAAAAAAAAAATTGAAACAAGATTAACAAAATTTGTGTGGTCAAATTTGTATTATAAAGAACCTAACTTACCTGCGGCGGGGAGAGCAAGAGCTCCTGAAATCCAGGAAGCGGGTGCACTGCCAGAACCGCTTTTTCCATAACTTGAAACCAAACACGGCGCTTTACTCCTCAACGAAACTACAGCAGCGGCGCCTAGAGTAATATCACAACGAACATAAAACTCTCAGATTCTGAATTGAATATTAATAATAAGGAAGATGCAAAAACATGATGAGAGAGAGGTAGTGAGGAGTACCAGAGTGGAAACGAGAGGCCTTGGAAGCAGAGAGAAGGGACCTGGTGGCTCTGGAAGCGGATCTGAATAGTTGAGAAGTCATCTTTTCGGCTTTGGCTTCACACAAAGAAGAAAGATGACAGCAACGGCAGCGGCAGGTTAAACTACAGATGCGACAGCAGACACTGATGGGATGTGAAATTGTGATGCCAATATTGGGT
>NC_029789.2:16539462-16540057 GCF_000816755.2 Arachis ipaensis
AATGATTTTAAAATAAAAAATAAAAGGTGAATAGGATTCACTCAAAATAATATAATTTGAACTAATTTAAAAAAAAAACGTAGTCAATTTTACACAATACGTACTAGAAAATACATTTTTACTCAAAACAATTTGTTGATGTACGTATCCAGCGCTAGAATAAGTAATAACACTTGTGGTTGAAGAGAAAAACTCACTTTTGTTAATTCGGAAGCTCACTTTTTGCAAATGACCTCACCATTAATTTTAGTTTAGTTTAGTTAGAGGAAGGCAAGAAGAGATTGAGGTAGGGAGAGAGAGTGAGGTGAACTTGTTCTTTATGCCCTTGCAAAGTGACTATGAACCTTTTTTCCTTTTGTAAACAGAAAGTAGTAGTATCGCCAAGTGGCATGCATTTCCTCTTATGGTGGATAAGACGCACTTATGGTTATGGGGATGAAAACAAAAGATGTTCTCCACATTTTTTATTTTAACTCATCACTCAGTTCTTTGTTCCTACGACCTAAAAAATACGATATCCCAAGTGGCTTGCGGTCTTTTTTTCCCGTCATATCTCAACTTATTAATACAGAGCAAAGATGCTTCTTGGTAAAGA
>NC_029789.2:16540247-16544000 GCF_000816755.2 Arachis ipaensis
ATGCCACCACCATATATCTCTCTCTCACACAATTCCATTTAAGCGATCCATCATCAAAACCAACCAGTATGCCTATATGTTAAGGCATAAGAATCTAGATCCCTTGGAAGATCACCAAAATTGCAAGGATTGAAAGTTTAAACGTAACTGGTTAAGTGATAGAGAGAACTTCCATGAATATCTAATAACTGCTGAGCTATGTTATGTACAATAAAATGAAATAATCAAATAATTAAAATAAAAACTCTGACGTTAGTGTGATATTTACACAAGTAGAATCCACAAAGAAAGGAGTAAAACATGTCACATCTAAACTGAACCATTGGGAGCTGTTGCGCCACAATCCAATTTGCACTCAGCTTGTAAAGCTGATAACCATGCGTTTACCTGAAAGGGTAATGGCGGAGAGAAACTAAGCCATTTAATATGACGAGAATTTAATGTAGAATGCCATAACAAGGGATTCGTGATTAAAATAACTACTTCTAAGAAACAAATAATCTACACTTGGACGCACCTTTATCTTAGAATTGCTTGAACACTCATAACGTAATCCATGACGAGTTAAAATATAAAAGGCATATCGCATTTCATCATCTTCACACTTGAAACTGGGTAAAGCGCCTACTTCAACAATATCAGACAGAAGCGTGGAGTCCAATGGACTTAGATCTGCAAATTTTTCCCACTTCATCAGCAATTTTAATTAGAACGGGAGACGGAGAGGAAGAAAACAACTAATTTCACTACCTGTACACAACATATATAAATACAGACATGCACCATGGAGAACAATGAACCGAGGAAGCCAATCATCTATGTCTGTGTCATCTATAGGTGGAGGTTCTCCTGGTAGTGTTGCCCACCTCTGTAGAGGGGGAAAAATGAAAGCAGATTGGTACTAAACTTGAAAGTAAATAGAATAGTTAAGTATAAATCCACACAAAGTAAGCTAATGCAGTTTTTGGCAGTCAGTACACTTCGAATGTACAAATATCCAGAAAGACGAGATGACCGCAAAATTTCATCGATATTTTCCAACCTGTGAGAAACAAAAGGATTTTGATTATTTACATGAAACACTAGTCTAGACACCAAATGCATGGCTAGCATCTTTATTCTTATGTAATCTATTTTATACTATACTGTAGAACACAAAAGCCCATAATAGTCCCAAGTTAAGGGTCACTAACTGAGCTTTCAATTGAGCTTCTCTCTCTTCCATATCGGCAAGTTCTGATCGAAGTGACTCTACTTCTGCAGCTGTTAGCTCAACCTACAGAATTATAAATTGTCTTAGTAAGACATAACAGAAGCTTACAATGATGAAATGTGCACTGAACAGGACCTACTCAAGACATACCTTTTCCTGACCCCCATTACCAAGCCATGGCAGCCCACGCAGACTAAACAATCTCAACATAGAAGCAGCCCTCATTGTTCTCTGACCCCACAGATGCTGCCGGGACCTAAACTAATCTAGGTTGAGTGACTGATATTAAATAGACTCAAACTCTGACTTTTGGATTATCCTCTTTTCCTTTCCACCAGGAAACAATACCTCAAATGTTTATTGGTTCCAGGTTCAGTAATCGATGGTGTTCTGTTCTCAGGGGATTTTGCAACTGATGCTGGAACTTGGAAGTAATCAGGAATGAAGTTTATTTTGCCAGCACCATCATCCATGGAATTGACCTTCTTCAAGAAAGAAAGTTGGTATTATATCAGAGCAAGACGGTAACAATTAACAATATATGCAAACAGAGAAATACTCTGAAACATTAACAAGTCAGTTCAAGATGGCATATAAGAGTTGAATCGTATAGTGACATGATCATCGGTATCACCGTATCAGTTCCCCTAACCCAAGTCATGGCCAAACTTTTTTTCCTCCCCCTAAATTTAAAGCCCAAATCCCTTAAGTAAACCATGTAAGTATGAAATAGCTGCACCAGCATTTGAAAGAAGCAAGAAGCGCAATAGTTGGTTCACCAAGATATATGACGACTACATAAAAGTTACTCTTTTTTTATTCTAAAAAAATGAAGTGATGGTCAAGCATCCAGCTGCTCCACCCAACAAGACCAGCAGATTCTTGGAGCATCCAGAACCAGCATGGAGCAATCCCAACTCCCAGAACTGAAGACAAAAGCTTGTTCCATTGAGTTAACGGCAATCTAATGTGGAGCATAAAGAACTTGGCCACTACAGTCACTTGGGACAAAGTACTCAAGTAAAATTGGCTAGTCCTAAAGACTGCAGGTTATGGGATTGATTGGTACTATGCAACGACTATTATAGAAACAACATACAATTACCAACTTGTTTTATTTGTTTTATCTTCCATCACGCACCCCTCTCTCGCCCTTGGAGCTTTAAAGGTACCTCTTCTCTGAAGCTCAAATAAAGTGTTACCGTTGAGACAATTCCCTCAGCCTGATGCATGGTTAATAAAGTATATATTGCATAATATTTGTTTTCCCCTTAGAAATCAAAGTACCAATTTCCACATCCTAAAAGTTACAATGCGTGCCCAGGCCTCAACCTCATTCATCAATTTCCTAATGGAACTCAGAATAAGAAACAAATTGCTCCAAATACAGGGACAAGGAAAAACAGCTCCATCTTAGAAACGAAAAGATTTATAGTTAACAAGAAAAATAGTGCAAAGCGAACACGATAAGCGGACACCACAATCAAACAAGATGAAACCATATTTGTAGAACTAAGCTGAAATCTACAACAGAAAAGGATCGCAGATAAACTGATACGGTATAGAACGAATGAATCCGTTAGGGTGGAAAAAGCATGAAAAGATGTATTTCATTGGTAAAGTAAACAAGTCGTAGAACATGAACAGCAATAGCTTGCAAGCTACAACAGTACAAGGAACTTGGAAGATAAGATATAATAAAGTTATTTTTTGTTGATAAAAATTAGTGGAGCTTAAGAATAATGAAAATAAAAATAAAAAACGGAGAAGACAAAATTCTAGGGATACTGGTACCTGGTGGTGGTAGGAGGCTGAGGAGGACAGAATAGAATTATAGAAAGGCCGGGACTAAGGAATTTAGGTAGGAGAAGCTGTTTTTACGAAAATGGAATTTCCCTTCGTACCCACGGCACGATGCCACTGGTTTTAGTTGTTCACGGTGTGGTGGTTATTGCACAATGACAATTTTGCCCTTGCAAGGCCCAGACCCAAATAATTTCTGTTAGGTGGTAGTTTGGTGATAATCTCAATTCAACGGCCCACTAGAAGCAATCCTCTTATTATCTCTTAATAATATTGTTTATTTTAAGAAAAAGTATATGAACCAAAATGTGACCAGCCAAAAAATAAACAAAATCGTTTAATTAAAATCACTTTTTGAATAATATGTTTGGAAACCGCTCCTGAAATCACGGAGCACAAACCAAAACCCGATTTTTCATGAAACTCAAACATATTTTGGCTAATTTTTGACTGATATGCTTTTGGTTCTCTAGTTGTTCTCTTTTTTTAATCCATTGTCAAGTTGTCATCGCATAATTGTATAGATAGTCGGATTTAAATAAAATCACCACCTTTATTTGGGTCAGAATTATGAAATTGTTTGAGTTTGCTTCGATGACATTATAATGGAGAATGATTTTGCCACTCTCGGAATTGATGATGTCATTCTTTTTATGCAATTTTTAAAAATATCTTTTAATTTTATTATTTTGTTTTTTTTATAAAATTTTTAATTAAGATTCATTTGAAATAACATT
>NC_029789.2:16544518-16582290 GCF_000816755.2 Arachis ipaensis
TCATTTGAAATAACATTCAATTAAAAAAAATATGATATTATGGATTAAAGAGGAGCGAAATCACTCTCCCATTATATATATTGACCAAGAGTTTAATTGAAGTATTAAATTGCTTCCTACGTTTAGGCGTAATGCTATTTTGGTTTTTAAGGTTTAAAGTGTCTTATTTAAATCCAAAAAGGTTTCATTTAGCTTTAATGTAATCTCACCATGAGGTCAAAGTTAAATAATTAACGAAATATTCTACATGACAGTAGTACAAGAACAAGGTTGATAATCTGGAGAATAAGTACAAGTTCCAGAGCCACAAAATCAACCATGGATACATCAATACATTTATTTATCATTTTCTTGGTTCTATAGAAAATATTTCATTTAAATTATAAGAAAAATGATATATAAATGTATTGATGCATCCACGGTTGATTTTGTGCCTCTGAATCTTGTACTTATTCTCCAGATTATTGACATTGTTCTTGTACTGCTGTCATGTAGGACATTTCGTTAATTATTTAACTTTGACCTCATGGTGGGACTACATTGAAACTAAATGAAACTTTTTTGGATTCAAATATGACACTTTAAACCTTAAGGACCAAAACAGGATTATGCCCAAACGACGGGACCAATTTAGTACTTTATCCTTGTTATGAATTTACAATTTACAGTTCGAATGGTAAAAGAATTATCTACTATCTATCTATAAACAATAGAATTCGCGTGGTTTCATCTCCGAACTGGAGAGCTCCCCGCAACTCACACTGGTTTGCATCCGAGGTGGAACTTCCCTTCCTTTGTGAAATCTCCTTTCGAACGGTGCACGTGCTTGCTTCTCATTCGACCGCTCATGTGTCACTTCTCCGGATTTCCTCCCGCACGATGCCGATTTCAGGGATTTGGTTCCACGGGTCATGATGACTTCGAACCCTAGATCCGAGGCTTTTCTCTCTTATTGTTCTTTTCTCTCTTATTGTTATTTTCTCCATGAAACCAATTCTTGTCTATAGGGTGTGTTTGTTGGACGTTGATTCCACGCCGATGGTCACAATTTAGGGATTTCGTCCTAGAGGTTCAAATTTTCCCTCTCTAATCAATCAATCAGGTACATTCTTCTGCAACTTTTAGTTCCAACACTGTTTTTCTCTTGATGCTTCTTCTTTTCTTTCACTATGTTTCCTTGTGATCAAATTTGGTATGTGTTACACGATTATTTCAGATTTGATTGTCTAGGGTTGTGAATCGGTAATTTATCTATTTGTTTTAGTGGGTTTCTAGGTTCATCTTCTTCACTTCATTACTTGGAATTTGATATTAATTTGATTATGGTGTCTCCTTTTGATAGCTGTTGAATTGTTGGTTGCATGTGGGTTGTGCATTTTATAATTTGTATGGATATTGTAATGGTTCCAAAAATGAAAGTTCTACTTATATTTTTTTATATTTATGGATCATGGGTTCGGTTATGTGAATCATTATCAAGTATGGAATTTGTACCTAATTTACTTCATGAGTGGTGATGTGATTGGTAGAGTCCCTCGAGCATTGTGAGTTTATAGACTCAGCTTTTGCTTTTTGGTGGTTCCTTTATATTGTAATGAAATCATTGGTTGTTCAAGTAAAGTGAATTTGATTTTTATAGTTAACAACAACTCTTTCTGACCCAAGAATCTTCTATCAAATTCAGAAATAGCTGTAAACAAATTATGTAATTTGAACATGAACATGATATATATATATAGGTAAAAATAATTATTGTTTAAATAAATGCTATTTTAAATTTCACCTCTTGCATATACATACAGGTGTTTGGCCTGAATCTAAGAGCTTTAGTGACAAAGGAATAGGCCTTGTTCCAGCAAAATGGTGTGGCGGTAATATGTGTTAAATTAGCAAACTCCCTCCTTCAAAGAAAACTCCATGCAACAGGTTATCTTCCTTCAATAATATTTTCTGCAGACACTAGGGATGTTCATGGGTCGGGTGAAACCGAGTTTGATGTGACCTAGACCCGTCCCAAAATATATACAAGGCCTATTTGTTAGACCTGAACCCGATCCTAGACCCGATGAAACCTACACACTTTCAGGCCACAATTAAAACTGGGCCGTTAACATTACATTACCTTGATACCTTTTTGTAAGCTAGCATGTAAAAATATCCAAATTTTCAAGACTCCAACCATTATTTGACATGGTAAAATTCACTTAGAAAAATATAATAAGAACCAACCCTTCTCCAAAATTAAAACATAACCACAATCAATACTAATATTGTCTAATAACACCAAATATTTAAGTCAATGCAAATAACACAATATTATGCATTAGTCTAAAGTCTTATGCATTCTAAACATAAAACATTAACTTATAGTCTTATAATGACTAATAACACAAAATATTAAGGTTTACAATACTTAAATTCCACATAAGAATAGCCATTATCCATCAATAGCCATTAATGTTGTCAACTTGTTCCTTGTGATGTGGATGCATTAGTGAAACCTACAAAACATATAAAATTACTCATTTTTATATAAAAGATTATTACTTGAAATAAATAAATCACAAATAATAAAGATATCATAAATGTACTTTCAACAATCTTGTGACTGCCATCAAATTGATCAAATTCTTGATCTCCATCTCCTTGTTTAGAAGGGCATAACCAACTTTGAGTGCATATCAAAATTTCAGCCATTAATGGTGACAAAGAGCTACAGAAGACATCAAGCACACGTCCACCGGTGCTAAAGCATGATTCAGAAGCAACAATTGAAATCGGAATACCTAAGATGTCACGGGTTATGAGAGAAAGAATCATGTATTTTGAAGCATTCACTTTCCATTAAGTCAATATATCAAAATTTTCATCTTCCACAATATCCTTAGCCAAATATCTCTCCACATCTGACTTGCTATCTGTATTAGCCTTCTCTCTTTTTTGTTTTTTCCACATATTCACTATATTTTCAGAAACGCCCTTGGTACCAGCTGAGACTTTAATATTGTCATCGAAAACATCTCTAGATGAATCTCCACCATCATCCCTTCTTTTATCATCGGCAACCTCTTTTTCATAAAACTTATGCAATGTATCTAATGTGAGTTTAACAAAACCAATCATGCTAGTAGATACTTCTTTGTCATAAACATCATCCAAACACCAATAAAGATAATCTAGTTTGTACTGAGGATCTAATACAACAGCAACAAGTAACAATAGATTAAATTTGTCAACTGGTCCCCAATATTTATCATATTTATGTTTCATAGAACATGCCATACTTCCTAACAATTCAGAATAATTTTGGCTCTAAGATGTTAACTGAGAAGCAACAGATGCAATTTCATGAAAACATTTGTTCGATGTAACATGCAAGGAAGATGAGAAACTCAAAGTTATCTCATAGAAGATTCTCAAAAACTCAATAAATAATCTAGCATGTTGCTAATCAAGTGGTGTAGGTGGACCAACTTTCTTTTTTTCTCACTATCTTCTCCAAACCATCTAAGAAAAATCAGGTTCTTGATCATAAAGCCTATCAAAAACTTTTTCAAATTTCTCGGCATGTTCCAACATTAGATAGGTAGAATTCCACCTAGTTGGAACATCCAACCACACAAGACTTTTAGATTCAATTAACTCAGCCTCAATGTAATTTTTAAACATTTTAGTCCTTTGAGGAGAGGACCTAACATACCTGACAGCATTTCTAATACTTTCAATTGAAGTTTGTTGATCTTTAATTCTTTTATTCACTATTAAATTAAGAACATGAGCACATCATCTCACATGCATATACTTTCCTCCACACACCAACCCACCTCTTGCACCTAATTTCCTTTGAAGATAAGTAATAGCTCCATCATTCGAACTTGCATTATCTACTATGATTGTGAAAACTTTTTCAATTCCCCACTCTCTCAAGCATTTCTTGATTTCTCTTCCTATCGTATCACCGTTGTGGTTCTCAATTTGACAGAAATTTATAATTCTATTTTGTAACTTCCATTTTTCATCAACGAAATGTGCAATCAAACTCATATAATTATAATTTTTATTTGATATCCAGCAATCTGTTGTCAAACAAATCTGAGCACATGACTTTGCCAACCATTCTTTTAGCTTTTTCTTCTCATATAAATAAAGTTGAAAGCAATCTCTTGAGACTGTAAACCTAGATGGTGCCGTAAATTTTGGCTCAAATCGATTTAACATCTTGCAAAACCTAATTCCCTCAACAATTTTAAACGGTATTTCATCAAGTACAACAAATTCAGCTACAGACTTCTTACAATCTTCCAAGTTATAACCCCCAAAGGCTTTGCATAGATCCTCTTCTTCCTCAATTTTGGGCATATAGCCATGAAGTGTCCCCTTCTTCCCCACTTTAGTAAATATCCACTTATGAGCACTCTTTAAGTGCTTATTTAGAGAAATTGTGCCATGTTTAGTAGAATGACAACCGTATTTTTTCTGGCAATGATTACATTTGGCCTGGTGTTGTCCCTTTGTCTTAGTCAACGAAAGTTCAGTAAAATGCTGCCAAACATACGATTTCTTTCCCCTACGAGCAGCTTCTGGATTCTCAATGTTTGTATCATTATCTTCTTCATTAACTTGTGGTTTAGCATGAGTTGTGGCAGCATTAATAGCAGGAGCAGCAGAATTTTCAGCTTCAATTTCCATTGTTTTATTCTCCTCGGTAATTTGTGGAGGAATGCAATTATCTCCTCCTTCCATTTTTCCTTATCTAAACAAACAAAATCAAGAACATATTCAACAATAATCAGCAAATCGAAAAGACATAAACCTTATAATAAAACATGAAGAACAAAACAATAATCAACTAAATAGTAAACTGAACAGAACAATAATCAACTAAACAAATCAGAAAAAACAAGTAATAATTTAGAACTAAATCAGTAAACACATCAACGTGGCAGAATAATAATCAACTAAACAAATCAGACAAAAAAACAAGTAATAATTTAGAACAACTCAGTAAATCCCAAACATATCAACTAAACAGAACAAATCAGTAAACACATCAACACCCACACCTAATCAGAGTTCTAATAACCAAAAATCAACTAAACAAATTTGAAACAAAAACAAGTAATAATTTAGAACAACTCAGTAAACTCCAAACACATCAATTAAACAGAATAAATCAGTAAACACATCAACACCCACACCTAATCAGAGTTCTAATAACCAAAAATCAACTAAACAAATCAGGAAAAAACAAGTAATAATTTAGAACAACTCAGTAAACCCCAAACACATAAACTAAACAGAACAAATCAGTAAACACATCAACACCGACACCTAATCAGAGTTCTAATAATAAAAAATTAGCTAAACAAATCAGAAAAAAATCCCTAAAATTAACACCCACATCTCTAAATTCACAAATTCTGATAATCAAAATCAACACCCACATCCTTAAATTCGCAAATTCTGATAATCAAAATCCCTAATTCCTAATTATAATATTAATTAAATAATAAAATTAATTATTTACCTGAGAAGAAGACCTGAGAAGAGAGTGGAGCAGGACTAGTAGAGTAGAGCAGTGACGGGGTAGTAATAGAGAAAAAGACGACCAGGCCAAGCACAGAACTGTCACGTCACCGAGAAGCAGGGCAGCACCGTAGGTCATCACCGTCGTCAGTCGAACGAGGAGCTTTGCCGATGACTGGGGTAGTGGGGTGAGACATGGAGGGCTGAGAAGACGAGGATGGAGGAGGGGGCGACTGCGTGGTGCGTGCTTGTTGGGAGTGTGTCGTGCATGGCTGCATGCTGGGAGGCTGAGAGTGGGCCGTAGGGAGAGAAGACGAAATCAGGGGTCACCGGGTCAGCGTGGGCTGTGGGGAGTGGGGAGTGGGGAGTAGGGGAGTGAGGCTGAATGGTTGAGGGAGGCAGTGAATTACTAAATGCGTTGTTGCCCACTTGCCCTAGCCCCCTAATTGTGTAATTGTGTATGATGACCAGGCCGTCGGGCCGGGTCTGGGTGACCCAAGCTATGGCCCAGCCCCGGTTTCACTTCTTTCCCAAATTTCATTTCTTCTTCTTGGGTCAACTCTGGGTCACTTCAGGCCCGGGTCTTCATGGTCCAAAATCCTTCGGGCTCGGACCGGGTCTTTGGGCTGTGCACACCCCTAGCAGACACAAGCATGTTCTTCCAAATATGCTTGATTACAAATTTTATAAAGCACCAGATTAATTATATCCAACGTACACCAATTCAATCCAATATTAAAAACTGATAAACCCAATTGGTATTTGTGTATGTTAAAAAATCGTTTAAGTTTAAGTAAAGTGAATTGTTGGTTGCATCTGAGTTGTGCATTTTATAACTTTTATGGATCTTGTAATGGCTCCAAAGATGAAAGTTCTACTTATATTTGTTTATATTCATGGATCATGGGTTTGGTTGTGTGAATCATTATCAAGGTATGGGGTTTGTACCTAATCTATTTCATGAGTGGTGATGTGATTGACAGAGTTCCTCGAGCAATGTGAGTTTATAGACTCAACTTCTACTTTTTGGTGGTTCCTTTATATTGTGATGAAATCAATGGTTGTTCAAGTAAAATGAATTTGATTTTTAAAGTATTTTTCTTATTCAAAATTTCTGATCATAATATCTTTCTTGTTCTTTGTGACATTCTATGTACCTAGAATTTTATCCATGTTCAGTTGCTGTTTTGAAGATATTTTGACCTAATACATTGACCAACTGTCATTGCTATGAGTAGGATGAGTATTTGGGGTAGTTGATGACTGTCATTCCTATGATCTAACGATATATAGGTGCATTGTATATTGTATTGTGTGCTCTCTTCATTTTGGTCTCTATTCCATTAATTCTTCAAACTTTTAATGGTTTGTTTCGTTTTTTTGGGGTCAGAGTTTCCTAATGTGATGAGTTTTGTGTAGGCTATGGAATGGAAATAAATATGGAGTAAGTTTCTTTTTCCTCCATTTTCATGTTTAATTTGAATTAAAAGAAAGTGACTATTATGCCATGAGTTTTTCTATAAAAGGATGTTAGAGAACCACACTCAATGCAAGCATTCTACTGCCTTCTATTTTCTTTTAAGCTGTGTTTATTCCACATCCCTTCTGTTTATAACTTAAGCTATTGCATAAAGTCCATTCTCCAATTTTTTTCTACAATGCCTCCTCCATTTGATATGATTTCTAAGATACATCCTCCTAGAAAGGCTTGGAGGCTAAAAGTCAGGGTTCTAAGGGTTTGGTTTGTACCTTCTTTTGGTAACCATGAGGTTCCTAACTCAAATAGAGATGATTTTCCTTGATGAGCATGTGAGCCCCTATTAGCTACTGTGTTAGATTTGGTGTTACTTGGAAGTGTTCAACTTAAAGTTATATGTTTCACTATTCTAATTTTGTTTTTTTTGTTGGATTTCCAGTTTGAAAAAATTCAAGCTACAGTTAAGAAACAACTTCTTAATAGGTTTAAGGATCATATACTTGAAGGTCAAGTTTATAGAATGGCATACTTCACTGTTGTCTCAAATCATGGTAGCTATAGAGCAACTCATCATGAATTTAAACAAGAATATACAAAAGAAGAAAAGATTGTGAAAATGATTGTGCTTGAATTAACTTCAAAAGAGTGTTGATTTCTTCATTTATGGTGGTTTCTATTGTCTGTTAATTATATTTTTTTTATTATTTTTTGTTTCGTTGTTCTTCATATTTTGAGTTTCAGTCTTACAATACATTGTGCATTATTTGGGGAGTATGTTAATCAAGTAAATCATTTCTTAGCATCTGGCTATGTGGAGCAGCCTGTTGTTGTCATTCAACTTGCTAAAGTCAAATTTTTTAGGGGTAATTTGTTTAATTTCTATACATTTTATTATTGCTAAACCAAGTGTTATTTCCCATGAACTTTGTTAGACTCTTTTGGTATTGTTGTATAGGTCAAGTAGGTCTGTGATGTATGCCAGTCAAATGTTATTTAATCATGATCTTCCTGAAGTTGTTGATTTCAGGCGGCGGAGGTTAGCATGGTTTATGTCACTATTTTGTGTTTTTCTTCTTTAATTCCAACCAATCTAAAGTAATATCTACATGTATTTGTATAATTTTTATGTTAGTATGATTGAGTAAGGTGTCAATGGTACCCAACCACTATTTATTGCCAATGAGGGTAAAGTGGTATCCTTGGAAGATGATTTCATGCGCTTAACTAGAAGATGCACTATTGAAGAGCTCCAAGATAATAATGAGGTTGACATTTATTAAGTTAGTTATGTTTATGTTAAAAACAAATTAACAGAAAAGAACAATTTTTAACTCTGTTTTATGTTGTATATTGTTAATTATTTTTAAAATGTGCATTGCCTAGGAGGATTTTTTTGTCATTTTTGGTATAATAAGAGGTATTGTTGAAGATGAAAGTTGGTGGTATTCTGCTTGTGTATGTAGAAAGGGTATCTATCCTCAAAATGGTGCATACTACTGTGATTTCTGTGTGAAGCATATAACTAGTATCACTCCGAGGTAATATATTTCTTTCAAAATGAGATTTCAAATTGTGTTGTGGGTGATTTATAATAATAATGTTTCATCTTATTATTTATTTTGAATCATTGTGTTTTTTATTTCATTATCCAGATTTAAAATCAAAATAACATTTGAAGATCATAATGGCGAGGGTGTTTTTATTCTGTTTGATCATAAAGCATCTTATTTGGTTAAGAAATCATGTGCTGACTTGTTTACTGAGATTCAAAAAGATGCAAGTGTATGTTTTTAGTTTTGGTTTGTGTGTTCTTCAATTTATGTGGTTGTTCAATTTTCTATAGCGATATTCTTTATTTTGGTTGAGATGTGTTATTCAAATTGTGTATTTTTTCTCTTACCTTGAAAATATATTATATGTGGGGATACTTATCCTCCCATCTTCCAAGGGCTCATTGGAAAAAAATTGCTACTGAAGGTTGATACCAAAGGTGTCGAGTTTGATAAATTTTTTGGCACTTTTTGTGTTAGGAGAGTCTGTGATGATCCCACCATTATTACCATGTTTGAACTCCCTGATTATGATGCTGATGATGAGTCTACTCCAAAAACGATTATATATACATATAAGTATTTTAAGATTGTGGAAATGTGTGTTTTCTTTGGTTTATGTTGTGGTGTGCTCTTTTTATGTTCTTTTTATTTTTTAACTCTGGTTCTATATGAATAGGAGCCTGCATTACAAAAATCTGTGGTATGTTGGAAAGGGGATAATAATGTTAAAAAGGAGTCATCAAGCACTTCTATCAAAAGTAACAAAGTTGCTGGGCAATCTTCTAGGATTTTATGTAAATCCCCAATTCTTATAGATTTTTTTGGAGGGAATGAGGTTGCTGCTGTAATTAATGATGAAAATGGAAAGCATGAGGAAACACCAGAGAATGATACTGTTAGTGATGATCTTTCTTTTAAACTTAATATCTTGCTTAACTCACCAGTGAAAGAAACTTAGGTACTATTATGTAATATTTTTTTCCCTTCCTATGTCTGCTGGTTCTAAATGGATTTACATTACTTGAGTGATTTGTATACCTTTTATTAATTTCTATATCATAGGAGGTGTTTTCCCAACTTCTTGATGGATGTTCCCAATATGGAGACAAGGTTATTCATCAAGATCATGTTGTTCTTTCTAAGGGCAAAAGGAATTTGATTGATAAATTTGATGAGGTAGCTAAAGATGCAGATGGGCGTGGGTCCAAGATTGCCAAAGTTGATGAAGTTTGATTTAAGTTGTGCAGTTGAGTTGCTGTGTGTAGGTATAGGTATGTTATATTGTATACATATAAGTGTTTAGAAAGACTTATGATTCCAAGTAGAACTTAATGTAATCATGCTGGTTGGATACTATTTTGATTTTACTTTTTTGGATTGTGTCTAACAAATAGGATTGTCAGATATAGGAGTTTGCTTTGTATATTGGCTCAAATCATGAGTCAAAAATCTTTATTGTCAACTCCTTCTTGTGTAATAGTGGCTTTGCTAGGGATTGAACATAGTTTCAATGCTGTAGCCTATAGATTACATACTATGATATATAGTCAGACTTTAGAATTCAACTTATCATATGAAAGATAGCCATATGTAATTATATATATATATTAATATATTAATGAAACGCAACAGTTCTTATTATTATTTGTTTATTGTTGTCCTATTCTAGCTATTCATGTCAATTAGTTATAAGTTTTGAATATAATAATTTATTTTTCCTCTTTTGTCAGTTATAAAACATATGGATGGTAATATAAATATTTTGTTGCTGTGGTTCATAAGTTTTGTTGCCAGACTTTGTTGTTACTTATCTCTAAATAATAGAATACCCGTGGTTTCATCTCTGATGTGGAGTCCTCCCCACGTCTCACTCCGGTTCAGATCCGAGGTGGAATTCCTTTCAAGTTATCAAATTTTCTTTGGGCGACACATTTGTTCAATGCTGATTCGGCCGATACAGTGACAGTTCTCCAGATTTCCTCCCACATGCAGCTGATTTTTAGAGATTTGGTGCCAGAGATGATGATTTCTTCGAATCTATCTATCTATCTATAAACAATAGAATACCCATGGTTTCATCTCCGATGTGGAGTCCTCCCCGCATCTCACGCCGATTCAGATCCGAGGTGGAATTCCTTTCCAGTTATCAAATTTTCTTTGGGTGACACACTCGTTCAATGCTGATTCAGTTGACAAGGTGACAGTTCTTCGGATTTCCTCCTACATGTGCGCCGTTGATTTTTAGAGATTTAGTGCCAGAGATGATGATTTTTTTGAACCTTAAACCCTAGGGTTACCCCTTCTTTCTCCTAGCATTGCCAGACAAGTTGTTGAAGTCAAAGGGAGTGGGTGAGTTACTTGTTGCCCACTCTCCCCCGTTCTCTCTTCCCCTTCACTTCTTACCCTTTCTACATCCAATTTCACGACCATTGGTACAAAACCTCGCCGTCCTAATGCTTTATCTTCAACCTCTTGCAGAAGTTATTTTAGAGAAATACTGGTTCTCGATCCTGAGCCACTTCGCGCATTCACCCTACATTCAGCTGCTCGATGTCGCCACTGTCGGAGCCAATCATAAGGAGCACGGGCAACTCAACGCGGTGATGAAGCTGGTGGAGGTGAGAGTGAAGACGTAAATAGATTAGATAAAGGATTAAAGCAAGCAAGTGTTAGAGTGTAGCTGCCATGGGTGAGAGTGAGGTGAAGGTGATTGGCAAATGGTCAAGCCCTTATCCTATGAGGGTGAAGATTACCTTCAGAATCAAGTCCATTAAACATGAACCTTTTGATTTGGATCTTGGTTGCCCATCTCCTATTTTGATTTTTTCCCCTTTTTGACATTTTTTTTGGTTCTTTTGAGCATAAGCCGTGGTGCTGAAGATGATAATGGAGAACAGTGAGTTGAAGTCATTTCCTAGGAGTCTCGAGCTTATGATTATCATAATTTCCTGGTCGTTTGAATTTTAAGCTGTTGGAATTAGTTAATTGGGCGCTATGGATTGAATTTTACGAGGCAGGATATATCATCTCTTTGGTTTTTGTGTAAACAGGTAACATTTCTTCATTCTCTTTTACTGTTGGTTTTCACCATGTTTTTCTTTCTGAGTTTATATATAATCTTTGATGTTTTTATCAGAAGAAAAGGAAAATCTTAGTGATGCTATAGAGTTTGATTCCCTTATTACTATTCTATTATGTAACACCCTACCATACAGAGTCTTATGCTTAAGTCATAATTCAGAGATGGAAAGGTATTACGACCTCTAAAATAAAAATTTAGTACGTATAGTAGTATGAATGATGTTTATAACTAGGAGCCTTTGAAGGAAAAAGGGGTAAACAAAAATCGTGACTCGAAAAGCGCAACACTCCGATCGATAACGTAGCGAACAAAAATAAACCATCGCGAGAATTATATATATACGAAAGAGTATCAAAAATGGAAATATCAAAACTCAAAATCCGGTTACGAAGATAACCGGTCCGAGCATAGCAATATATATACATATAATAAAATAAGGAAACACCAAAGGAAACCCAAAGGGACATAAAAACAGAGAACCTATTCTCCAAAAATCCCCTCTAGAAGGAGTCATCACAGTTTGTATTATTTAATGGAGATAAAAGTATCTAAACAAGATATATAAACCAAAACAGAGTCCCAAGAACAAAGGATCTTCGCTAATCCAGAAGTCTCCAGCATGCCTCAACGAGAAGCCTCGCGTCCTGCATCTGAAAACCACAAAATCCGCATGGGTGATCAAATAGGCAATCTCAAACAATTCATATAGTATGCATATGATGAATGCCTGTCCCTAGTGGCTGATGATATCATCTGTCGGTTATAGAGCCAACCCGACAAGTCCTGGTAGCTAACCATTGGACTGTCCCTCTGTCGCGCATCCCCAACTCGAGTTATACTCATCATAAACTTGATCATAATCATGATCCATATCCATCACCCTCACTGGTGAATATTTACGAGGGCGAGCTCATCCGGGCCTTTCACAGTGCCCGGCCACACTTACGACATAGGGTCAAAAGAGCTTCGAGTCTCAACCTGGAGCACGTGGTGGCTAGCCACTGCTTCCTCCCAGGGAAACCTTCATCTCCGATGGTGGAAGTGCAAACATTCACAATTCATTCAACAGCATATATGCATTTATACTTATCTCCATCGTAGCACGACAATAATCCAGCCATCCGGCTCACGGTTAAATCCATAACCAGCTAATTCATTAGCAATTACGGCCCTTCGGACCATGGCATAACAAGCACTTCCACCGCCATCCTCTGCATCTCACATAATCATCTTTGATCCTCATTGATCATTCATTTTTCCCTTGCTTCATTCGCAAGTTACCACATTCACTAGCTCCTTGTCTCATTGCTAGGAATATTATAATGATTTAAGACATAAGTGGTGAGATCGGAGGCTTAGAAGTATGAAATTTGGCTTTTAAAACTAAAAAATCAACTTTGGGATGAAAACAGGGCCACGCGTACGCGCACTCCACGCGCACGGGTGGATGGCCACAAAACTCATCGACGCGCAAGCGTCATACGCGCGGACGCGCGGGTTGAAAAATAGGCAAACGACGCGCACGCGTCAGCCACGCGTACGCGTGGGTGCTCTTGCGCCCCAGGCACAAAACTGGCACAATTCTGGCACAACTTTCAGGAAAATAGCTGGGCATTTGGTGCAGTGCATCGACGCGCCCGCCCACGCGTGGATGGTGCTTTCTTGAAGAACGGCGCGTACGCGCCAAGTGCGCCTACGCGCGGAGGGTCATTCTGCTAAAAATTTTCTAAGTTAAAAGCTGCAGAATTCACAGATTCAACTCCCAATCTTCCGACGGACATAACTTTCTCATTTTAAATCGTTTTTCGCCCGTTCTTTCAACGGCATGGACATCCCGGATCCAATTTCATTTATAGACAAGCTTGGTACAAAATGGGGATTCGTAGTCCAAGTTATGTCCCGTCAAAATATGCCCAAAAACTATGTTTTCATACAAAACCACAAGGTGCCATTTTCAAAACAAACCATATTCAACTCTTTTCAAAATCAACCAAAACATGCCAAATTTCAAACCTTTTTGAAATCAATCAAAATGTACCAAAATCAACATCAAGCCATCCTCAACTCACACATTGACACTTTACCAAAATTCCCAAAACCACCGTCCAACCATTTTAACACTTCTCAATCAAATGGCTACAGGGCAAACACAATATCATATCATACATCCTTCCTCATCCCAATTTCCGATAATACCATTTCCAAATCAAACATCATTATACATAATCATCATCATACTCACCATCAACAAAGGTACCACCCACCAATTCAACCTCAACCATTCATCAAGCATATATCACAACATGCATTTTTTCATATATCACACAATCAAGGCATCAATATTCATAGTCACATATATGATCACATCATATATCTAAAGCATTCAACAACATCATCAATTCAATGCCTATCTTAGGGCCTTTAGCCTAAGTATTTCCTACCACATTACATGTTAGATACGAGAAACCGAGATCATACCTTCGCCGATTTCCCAAGCTCAACCGGAGCACTTCCAAATCACTTTTCCTCAAGCTCTCAAGGTCTCAACACCTTCAAGAAAAGATTTTATCACACAAAACTCCCTTTTCAAGCTTTGCAAAGTCACCAATTAAGCTCCAATATTCACATATACACAACCTAAGCCACAATCATCATACCCATACACAACATCTCAATACCCAATCATCATAGAACAACAAATTACACTAGGGTTGAGAATCTTACCACATCCAAGGTCCAAGGAGATATGATTAACCTTCTCCTTCAAGAAAGTTGGGTCCTATAACATCAAAGAGCCCAAAATTTTAACATTTCACCCATGAAACTTGAAAACAAGGACTGGAATTTCGAAGAGTAAAACGTGGCTTACCTCAAGATTGGTTGTACGGGTTTTGTAGAGCTCTCTGCAGTGAACGTGTGGCCATAAACGGTGTGGCAATCGGAGCTCTAGATCAAAAGTTATGGTGGTTTGAAGATCAAGTGAGAGATAGAAGTTTGAGAGAGTGTTCTTCCCCTCCCTTACTCCATTTCAGCGTGTGTGTGTACCAAATGAGGAGAGAGAGTGCTGAAAACTAGGGTTTTGGCTTAGTTTAGTTGGGCCAAGGGCCCACTTTGGGTTCGGTTGGCCCGATTTGGCCCGTTCGGTCCAATCTTGGTCCGATTTCTATAAAATTGGTACTGAAATTCTCGTCTCAATCTCCTCTATCATCTTTAGCCATAAAAATCACATTTTTGGCTTTCTAGAATAAATTCTCATTTATGGGTTAATTAGCCGTTAATTAACCGGGTTTTATATTCTACCCACCTAATTGGGAATTTTGCCCACAAAAATTCAAATTCAATTACCTGAGAATAAGTGCAGATAATTCGATCGCATATCCGACTCAAGTTCCCAAGTGTGTTCCTCAACACCGCCTCGACTCCATGCCACTTTGACTAATGAAACCTCTTTTCCACGCAACCGTTTGATACTAGTATCATCAATTCTGACTGGAGCCACTAGAAGCGTCAAATCTTCTCTTAACTGAACCGATTCAGGTTCTAACACATGACTAGCATCAGGAGTGTACTTCCGAAGCTGCAACACGTGAAACACGTCGTGCAGGTTCGAAAGATGAGGTGGTAGAGCCATCCGATATGCCACCGGTCCAACCCTTTTCAGGATCTGAAATGGACCGATGTACCGAGGATTCAACTTCTTTGCTTTAATCGCTCTACCTACTCCCGTGGTTGGAGTAACCTTAAGGAAAACATGATCTCCTTCCTCAAATTCCAAGGGCTTCCGTCTCTGATCGGCGTAATTCTTCTGGCGACTCTGCACCGTAAGCATCCTGTCTCAGATTTTCTTGACTTGTTCAGTGGTCTCAGCTATCACCTCTGGCCCCAACAGGCTTTTCTCTCCAGCTTTATACCAACATAGCGGAGATTGACATTTTCTCCCATACAAAGCCTTATACGGAGCCATTTCGATACTCGCATGTAACTATTATTGTATGCAAACTCCACTAACGGCATATATCGATCCCAACTCACCGGCTGGTCTAGAACACAAGCTCTCAACATATCCTCTAGTGTTTGGATCGTCCTCTCGGATTGACCATCTGTTTGAGGATGGTAAGCCGTACTCAAGCTTAGTCGGGTTCCGAAAGCTTTCTGAAATGCACCCCAAAACCTCGAAGTGAAGCGAGGATCTCTATCAGAGATTATAGTAGCCGGTACGCCATGAAGTCTCACAATCTCCTTTATGTACAACCGTGCTAGTTCCTCAAGGGTGTAAGTCATCCGAATGGGTAAAAAGTGAGCTGATTTCGTCAGTCGATCCACAATCACCCAGATAGCATCAAAACCAGTCCTAGTCCTTGGCAATCCTGACACAAAGTCCATTGCAATACTTTCCCACTTCCATTGCGGAACTTCTAAAGGTTGCAATATCCCGGAAGGTCTTTGATGTTCAATCTTCACTTTTTGACAAGTTAAGCACTTTGAAACATATTCCGCCACATCATTCTTCATGCCTGGCCACCAAAACATCGCCTTTAAATCATGGTACATTTTAGTACTTCCCGGGTGAATGGAGAATCCACTTTTGTGTGCCTCCTTTAAGATATCTTGCCTCAAAGTGCCAACATTCGGCACAATGATTCTACCCTTGAATCTCCATAACCCATCTTTTTCTTCCGACACTCTCCACTGTTTTCCTTGCTCGATAGCCGGTAACACCTTCTATAACGCTTCATCATTTTCATGAGCCTTTAGGAGTTCGGACTTAAAGTCACTCAAGATTTCTAATCGGCTCAAACACAAAGTTCCAGATACTTCTTGAGCACTAATTTGTAGACTCTCGAATCCCTTGAGCAACTTCTCCTCTTGAAGCATCATCCAAGCCGCATATAACGACTTCCGACTTAACGCATCCGCCACTACATTTGCCTTTCCCGGATGGTAATTCAACTCAAAGTCGTAGTGCTTCAATAATTCCATCCATCTTCTCTGCCTCATATTAAGCTCTTTCTGATCAAAGAGATATTTCAAGCTCTTGTGATTGGAGAAGACTTGGAACTTAACCCCATAGAGGTAATGCCTCCACACCTTTAGCGCAAACACGACCACAGCGAGTTCCAAATCATGCGTAGGGTAACTAACTTCATGCGGTCTCAACTGGCGTGAGGCATACGCCACCACATTATGATGCTGCATCAGCACGCATCCTAGACCCTTTAGTGAGGCATCATAGTACACCTCAAACGGTTCGTTTGGCTCAGGTAACACCAACACAGGTGCAGTGGTCAACTTTTTCTTCAACGCCTAAAAGCTCTTCTCGCACTCAGGAGTCCAAACAAACGGAGTGTCTTCGCGGGTTAACTTTGTCAACGACAAGGCTAATTGTGAAAAGCCTTTGATGAACCTTCGATAATAGCCAGCTAAGCCCAGAAAACTCCTTATCTCAGTTACTGTGGTTGGTTGCTTCCAATCTATCACAGTCTCCACCTTAGCTGGATCTACAGCTATCCCCTTCTTACTCACCACGTGACCTAAAAACTTCACCTCACTCTTCCAAAACTCACACTTAGATAGTTTCGCATAGAGTTTCTTCTCCTTTAGGATCTGCAACACGATCCTCAAGTGTTCCGCATGCTCTTCTTCAGTCTTGGAATAAATTAGTATGTCGTCAATGAAGACAACAACGAATTTATCCAGAAACGGATGGAACACTCTGTTCATATAATCCATGAATACTGCAGGAGCGTTCGTCAACCCAAAGGACATTACAGTGTACTCGTAATGACCATAACGAGTCCTGAAAGCGGTCTTAGGGATATCCTCACCCCTCACCCTTATCTGGTGATAACCGGATCGCAAATCGATCTTGGAGAAAACCCCAGCTCTTTGTAACTGATCCATGAGATCATCAATCCTCGGCAACGGGTACTTATTCTTTATCGTGACCTTGTTCAGCTGCCTGTAATTCACACAGAGCCACATACTCCCGTCCTTCTTCTTTACCAGTAACACTGGAGCACCCCACAGGGAAACACTTGGTCTGATAAAGTTCTTACCCAACAAGTCCTCTAACTGAGACTTTAGCTCGGCCATCTCTAACGGTGACATTCTATAAGGAGCACTTGAGATTGGTCCCGCCCCAGGCACCAATTCAATAGCAAACTCGACCTCTCGATTAGGTGGAAATTCATCAATGTCATCGGGAAACACCTCCGGAAACTCACACACCACCGGAATCTTTTCCAACCTTTGATCATCACCCGAAACACCCGCGGTTAACAACAGGATACCCTGACATTCGATTCCGGAACAGTTCACCATCATCGAATTCAAGTAATAATTATTCACCACGACCGGTCCTCCTGTATCTTCCAGCATAAAGTACACCGACTTTGTAGAACAATCAAGCAGGACATGGTTCTCAGATAACTAGTCCAATCCCAAGATAAGATCAAGACCGATCATCGGTAAGCAGATTAAGTTATGGACAAAATCACGCTGCTTGAACCTAAACGAAACTTTCGGGAATCCTAGCCTAGTTACCATGGCCTCATGGGTAGCATTATACACTTTTAGGTCATAACCTAAGGTTACGATCTTCAATCCTAACTCATGGGCTTTCTCAAATGCAATGAATGAATGCGATGCTCCCGAATTAAATAAAGCATTTAAAGTTTGACCAGCTATTTCACAGTTACCTCGGATAAGTGCCTCAGATCCCTCAGCACCTATAGCTGAAGTGGTGAACACCCGACTAGTTTGCTGTGCTTTCCCAGCACCTTGTTTCTGCTTCTCTGAACAATTTGCGGCTTTATGCCCCGCCTTTCTACAATTGTAGCACAAACCCCATCCGGCCTTGCATGGTGCTCCCGGATGGTGACTTCCACACCTAGTACAAGCTTGATCATTCTGAGGCTGCTTCCCAAACCTTTTCCCTTGGGAGTTGTTGTTGTTGGGCCTCCTAAAAGAACCTCCCCTCTTGAAAGGTGGACCTCTAGGTGCAAAGCTCTTCCCTCGGTTCTGTGGGAATGATCCTTTGTGACTCCTTCTCTCAGCAGCCGCCTTCTTCACGCACTCTTCAGCAACTCTACACTTGTTCACCAACTCGGAGAAAGTTCTGATCTCCATTGGTCCCACTGAGCTAAAAATATCACTCCGGAGTCCTCCTTCATACTTAACGCACTTTCATTCCTCATATTCCACCGGAGTCCCTTGACACATACGAGAAAATCTGAACAGCTCCTCAAACTTGTCAGTATACTCAGATACGGACATAGTACCCTGCTTCAGCTGCAATAATTCAAGCTCCTTGGCCGTCCTAGCAGAAGTCGGAAAGTACTTCTTATAGAACTCCCCTTGGAAGACATCCCAGGTGATATAATTATCACCCTGCTGCAGGAGGCGTTGGACTCCTTGCCACCAATGCGACGCTTCCCCAGTGAGCAAATAGGTAGCAAACTCAACATGCTATCCTTCAGGCACCACCTGCACTTGTAGTGCTCGCTCCATAGCCTGAAACCATGTATCGGCTTCAGTCGGGCTAGTAGTTCCCTTGAACTTAGGAGGATTAACCTTCAAAAAGTTTGCCAGTGTCATCGGGCCCTGAGCTCCACCTCCGTCATTACCATGTTTGTTCATCTATTGACCAAGAGCCTCAGGAGTGGCTTGCATAGCAGCAGCCATGTTCTCCAATGCAGTCATAAAATTCACCGGGTCATTAGGGTTAATCTCTGGTGCACGAGCATTCATATGACCTCTCCCACGGCCTCTACTGCGTCCACGAGGCGCCATCTGGTTCCTATACACACCAAACATTCGATATTAAGTTGATCAGTCTCAATATCGAAAGTCTAGTGCTTCAAAGTCCCAAATGTATGCTCATGAACGTTTATGCCAATTATATCAAGTAGATATACTAACAGCACATAACACATAAACAGAGAATGCACAGAAGCATAGTCAGTCCGTCCCTCAGGCTCTACAGGAACAAACTGCTCTGATACCATAATGTAACACCCTACCATACAGAGTCTTATGCTTAAGTCATAATTCAGAGATGGCAAGGTATTACAACCTCTAAAATAAAAATTTAGTACGTATAGTAGTATGAATGATGTTTATAACTAGGAGCCTTTGAAGGAAAAAGGGGTAAACAAAAACCGTGACTCGAAAAGCGCAACACTCCGATCGATAACGTAGCGAACAAAAATAAACCATCGCGAGAATTATATATATACGAAAGAGTATCAAAAATGGAAATATCAAAACTCAAAATCCGGTTACGAAGATAACCGGTCCGAGCATAGCAATATATATACATATAATAAAATAAGGAAAACCAGCCATCCAACTCACGGTTAAATCCATAACCAGCCAATTCATTAGCAATTACGGCCCTTCGGACCATGGCATAACAAGCACTTCCACCGCCATCCTCCGCATCTCACATAATCATCTTTGATCCTCATTGATCATTCATTTTTCCCTTGCTTCATTCGCAAGTTACCACATTCACTAGCTCTTTGTCTCATTGCTAGGCATATTATAATGATTTAAGACATAAGTGGTGAGATCGGAGGCTTAGAAGTATGAAATTTTGCTTTTAAAACTCAAAAATTAACTTTGGGATGAAAACAGGGCCACGCGTACGCGCACTCCACGCGCACGCGTGGATGGCCACAAAACTCATCGACGCGCAAGCGTCATACGCGCGGACGCGCGAGTTGAAAAATAGCGAAACGACGCGCACGCGTCAGCCACGCGTACGCGTGGGTGCTCTTGCGCCCCAGGCACAAAACTGGCACAATTCTGGCACAACTCTCGGAAAAATAGCTGGGCATTTGGTGCAGCGCATCGACGCGCCCGCGCACACCACGCGCACACGTGGATGGTGCTTTCTTGAAGAACGGCGCGTACGCGCCAAGTGCACCTACGCGCGGAGGGTCATTTTGCTAAAAATTTTCTAAGTTAAAAGCTGCAGAATTCACAGATTCAACCCCCAATCTTTTGACAGACATAACTTTCTTATTTTAAATCGTTTTCTGCCCGTTCTTTCAATGGCATGGACATCCCGGATCCAATTTCATTTATAGACAAGCTTGGTACAAAATGGGGATCCGTAGTCCAAGTTATGTCCCGTCAAAACATGCCCAAAAACCATATTTTCATACAAAACCACAAGGTGCCATTTTCAAAACAAACCATATTCAACTCTTTTCAAAATCAACCAAAACATGTCAAATTTCAACCCTTTTTGAAATCAATCAAAATGTACCAAAATCAACATCAAGTCATCCTCAACTCACACATTGACACTTTACCAAAATTCCCAAAACCACCGTCTAACCATTTTAACACTTCTCAATCAAATGGCTACAGAGCAAACACAATATCATATCACACATCCTTCCTCATCCCAATTTCCGATAATACCATTTCCAAATCAAACATCATTATACATAATCATCATCATACTCACCATTAACATGGTACCACCCACCAATTCAACCTCAATCATTCATCAAGCATATATCACAACATGCATTTTCTCATATATCACACAATCAAGGCATCAATATTCATAGTCACATATATGATCACATCATATATCTAAACCATTCAACAATATCATCAATTCAATGCCTATCTTAGGGCCTCTAGCCTAAGTATTTCCTACCACATTACATGTTAGATACGAGAAACCGAGACCATACCTTAGTCGATTTCCCAAGCTCAATCGGAGCACTTCCAAATCACTTTTTCTCAAGCTCTCAAGGTCTCAACACCTCCAAGAACAGATTTTATCACACAAAACTCCCTTTTCAAGCTTTCCAAAGTCACCAATCAAGCTCCAATATTCACATATACACAACCTAAGCCACAATTATCTTACCCATACACAACATTTCAATACCCAATCATCATAGAACAACAAATTACACTAGGGTTGAGAATCGTATCACACCCAAGGTCCAAGGAGACAAGATTAACCTTCTCCTTCAAGAGAGTTAGGTCCTATAATATCAAAGAGTCCAAAATCTCAACATTTCACCCATGAAACTCGAAAACAAGAGCTGGAATTTCGAAGAGCAAAAAGTGGCTTACCTCAAGATTGGTTGTATGGGTTTTGTAGATATCTCCGCGGTGAACGCGTGGCTACAAACGGTGCGACAATCGAAGCTCTAGATCAAAAGTTATGGTGGTTTGAAGATCAAGTGAGAGATAGAAGTTTGAGAGAGTGTTCTTCCCCTCCCTTACTCCATTTCAGCGTGTGTGTGTAACAAATGAGGAGAGAGAGTGCTGAAAACTAGGGTTTTGGTTTAGTTTAGTTGGGCCAAGGGCCCACTTTGGGTCCGGTTGGCCCGGTTTGGCCCGTTCGGTCCAATCTTGGTCCGATTTCTATAAAATTGGTACCGAAATTCTCGTCTCAATCTCCTCTATCATCTTTAGGCATAAAAATCACATTTTTGGCTTTCTAGAATAAATTCTCATTTATGGGTTAATTAGCCGTTAATTAACCGGGTTTTACATATTACCTAATTCGTGTTTATCTGACAGTAAACATCCTTATTAGACATTACCAATCAAGCATGTAATCTTTTTGGCCCTTCTGAGGTACGTTTATAGTGATGTTGTGAGTCTATTTTGTGACCTAATGATCTACTTTTTCTTTATTTGTATGTAAATTAGGATAGATTAGAACTAACGAACAAAAATGACACAAACAACAATGCACCAAAAGAGAAATCAAAACTGAAGATAATAAAATGAAACTTTGATATCTTGATATGGTTTTTCCGCTTTTTATTGATCTTGAAATGAAACTTCATATTCCATTAAGGTGGTTTTGCTGTTAAACTAAAGTTTGAATGCCTAGAAAGTTGCTATTGTTGAATGGGCATGAAAAAATTAGCTTATTTTTCTTGTTTCTACAACAACCATGTTAACATGTCACTGCACCTTTTTACCTGCTGTTTGGATGCCATGAATTCTTAAAATGCTCATTCTTGTATAAATAAATTATGTTGCTGGAGTGGACAAATGACTTGGAGGCTTATATTCTTAAGGTTATGGTAATTCGCTCAACTATAGAATGGGATTGCCATTACTTGAAGATGTTGTGTAGTCTATGTAACAGGCTATTCAAGCTGAAAAAGGTACTTCATATACTGTAATGTTAAGTGTGTATAATATCTTCTTGTGCATGGCATATTCATTAAATGAAACTTTTGAGGCTATGAGATTTATGTATGGATTAGTCTCTTTTAGGTAATGATATTTCATATATTAAATATTTTTTAAAAATAGCTTTTGATCATACCAGGGAATTTGAGAAAGGTTAACCAAGTCCTAGGAAATTTTAAAACTTTCCGTGCACCAAAAATTTTGCTAGAGTAGCTCAGTCAGAATTTAGAATAATTCTTCTAAATTTTGTACTCAAAATACAAGAACGTGAAAAAGTGAAAAGCATTTGATATTCATATACATGTGAATATATTAATATATTTCATTATTCTATTGGACTTTGTTATTCTATTAGTTTTTCATTAAATTAAATTTTCTTTATTTTTGGCAGCCTAGCTATACCTATTCTTTCTCAAATATATAACATTATAATTCAGGTTTCAATCTTGACTTCTAAACTATTAATGATGATGGAGAGTTGGAAAGTGACTAAGATCAATAAGAAATCTGTTTATTATTATATTCCATCTTTGATGTGGAGTTTTTTTTCATAATTGAATCTAATTATTTTTCATTATAAAATTAATATTTTAACTAAAAGAATTTTACTTTTTTCTCAGGGATGAAGCAAAGAAGGTAAGTGACTATAGTATTTAGGATAACAATTCTACCAAATTGTTGCTCCACAATAGGCATCACAAGGACATTACTATTATAATTATGCTGAATCTAAACACTTCATGTTTTGAATTTTACACGGCTTATGTTTCATTGGCAATATAATTTTCAGGTGTCGTCCTTTTTCTTGAAGTTACAATAGAAAGATTAGATCACTACATGAGAGAACTCCGAATTAGAAGAAAGACTATTATGGTAATGAAAAAATTGGAGGCAACTAAATTATTGAAAGAAGAAAGAGACCGATTGAAAGTAGAACTATATAGCTAGAATCTAATCTCAAGTCTAAATAAAGGATATGGTATGTATTATGTAAGCACTTCTTTATTTGTTTGATTATAAGCTTTACACTATTCCTTTTTTCAATTTATATTTTTTTGTATAGTTAACTAAATTGCACATTTATACCGACATTTATCCATGTTTTGAAGCTAAAATACGGAAGCTAAATTGTAAATTTCAATGGCCATGAAGACTGTTTTTAAGAGTTTAGAGTTCTTTTCACCATTAACAGTTTTTAAAATAAAATCAAAGAGGCTATCTTTTTTCTTTTAAAGTTGTGTTATCTTTTAGTCTTTACGGTATTGGGACTTAAATCTACTATTGTGTAATATATAGTCTGAAAATTTTTTTAATTGTTGTGAATATATTTTTATTACTTTTTGTGGGTCTAAAAACTAATTAAATATATTGGATCCTATTAGTATTCACTTATCACTATCAATTACCTACTGCTGTCATTTGTCATTTTCACTGTTCATTGGTCACTCTAAAGATGTCATATGTATATTTCTTATATTGTGTTCATTGATATGTGCACTGAATGTGCAATTTCAAATTCCCAGAGGTTATTTTTTTTCTTTTCCCTCTCAAGCAAAATAAACTATCTATTTCAAAATTTAAATTTCTCAATTGAGATGTGTTTATAAATAGAGCAAGTACCCCTTAGTTGAGTTATAGTCATCTCACCTCTTTCTAGCTCATTGTGTTGTTTTCTTATAAAGTTTGTTTTAATATTTGTTTTAGTTAGATTTTAATTTTAATTTTAATTCTCAAGATTACCTTAATTCTAGAATTTTTCAGGAACTTGAAGCTCAATTAGTTGAAGAGAATGAGGAGTGTAAAAGGTACTATATCTTTCCTACATGTATCTGTTGATTTTTAATTGATAACCTCTAATGTTGATTATTTATTGCCAACAATATTTTTTTTCTGATATTTTTCTTTTGTTCAATGAAAAATTCAGAATCAATTCGAGAATAAGAAAGTTCATTAGAGTGCACAAAATGAGTTAAATAAACACTATTATGAGAAAATTATCTCTTTTATATAGGGTTAAAATTTTTTTCTTAATATCTTGGTGTAATTTCTTTTTTCATAGTGATATGATCTTGTGAATTGTGAGTGTTCTTCTATTGATACTTTAGAATTTTTACATCATACTTTGCCTTACTTTTATTTATTTATTTATTTTTGTTCTTCTCTTCCACTTTTGTATTTTTCTTAAATTTTATTTTTTATTTCTATCAAATTCTCTTTGATATAAGCTTTTACTACTATTATCAATATTTGGATTTTCAAAGTAATTTTTGGTTCACCATGAGTTTTGGGAAGAAGTGAGATGTGGCTATTTTAGGTACATTTGCTCTGCCAATGGTAAAAAGAGGACCTTCAAAGGCCATGAGGTTGTTATCAAAAGCAAATGTCTCATTTTTTATATTTTTGTTATTAAAGCTTTGGTTTTCATGTTTTTATAGTTTTGGTAAAGGTCTCAGTTCTTATTTACATACAATTTTTTTCTCTTTCACAGTGAATCCTCAAAAATTAATGTACTAGAGTTTGTTGTAAATATTCTTTAAATCTGGTTTCACTAACTTCATTCTCTCATATTAATTTGTTTATTTGATAATTTATTGACTAAATCTTGCCTCTCATATAAAATTGTTTTTTAAATTTGGATTATGGTATCATAAACACTTAAAATCCTATTATGCTGTTATCCATCAGTAATGTGTTCTGTTTTTTCTTTCTAATGCAGTACACATGGTTGTGATGGTGCTGATTAATTTATGTTCATTTGAGGTCTTCAAGATATTAGCACAATCCCACTGTCTAATGTGTAAGAAGTTTGATATGCAATATAAGTTCGGAATAGTCAGTCTATGGATCTGATTTTTATGATCTTTCTGTTTGCGGGGAAAAATAGTTGCACCTCATCAGAAGCATGACTATGATACAGTCTGTAATCCGAAGTAGGAGCCGTCTTCTGGCAATATATATCAAATGTTTCAGTGGCTTTTCTCGCTCAGCAAAGGTGATAAACAGCCCAAAGATGAATTTTAGTTTGTTTGCTAGGTAAGAAGCCTCAATTCTTAACATTTTTTTCTTTTTCTTCGTTTGCGATACCACTTTAACATATTTTCAGACTTGAGCATCGATCCGGTCTAAGCAAGAACCAATTTAGATAGATTTTGCTGCCACTGTGAGATTGCCTTTGCTATCTTAGGCTTGCTGCCTTATGCTAAGAATTGGAGTGGATAAAAGTTGAGTTTAAAATGTCAGTTTTTCCTTTTCTCCTAGTACCAATGCTTCTATAGTTATCAAACTTAGAATTGATGTGTCATTTCATGACTCTTAAACCCTGTGATGGTACATATATTCCATGGATAAAGCCTAAAATAAAATTTCATTGATAAATTCCCTAATGGATAATCATCTATCTATGGTTTGAAAGCGTTTAATGTTAGCTTTATTTCACATTTTAATCTCCTGCTAATGCATGGTCACTTTTGTTTCTCCTTTGTAGATTTTTTTAGAGTAAAGTATCGTTTTCGTCCCCAACGTTTGGGATAAGTTTTATTTGTGTCCCTAACGTTTAAATCGTCTTATTTGTATCCTTAACGTTTATAAAAATAATTCAATGTTATCCTACTATCAATTATACTAACAAATCAGATTATATTTTTCAATTATTCTCACTGAGATGTATTCATTCTCAATTAGGTCTCACTTGGATGTGTTCTATTTTACTATTATACCCACTATTTGTGTTTAGATTCAATTATGTCCCTAGAAAAGTGAATTATGTAAATGTTGTAGGAATTATTTTCAACATTTGATGAGCTATTTTTCGGAGTAGATCATCGATTTTATCCCAGACATTTGTATTCTAACTTTAAGAAGAGATTTTTTAAACTCAAACTAAAGCGCTCATGATGTGTAATTGACAACAGGATAACATTGAATCACTTTTACAAACATTAGAGATACAAATAGGACGATTTAAACGTTAGGGATACAAATAGGATTTATCCCAAACGTTGGGGATAAAAACGATACTTTACTCTTTTTTTTTATCTGTTTGGTCTCAAGAAAAATGGTGTCATTGAGTTTGGAGTATTTGTTCGATCATTGGGTATATTTCACCCAGTTGCATCTATAGAAGGCAAGATCAACTGTGAAATAGAACCATTACATAATAATGATTCATATGCATACCTCATATCTTCTTTTTTCTCCCTCAAGAATCATATGCATGATTTATTATATTGGACTGTATAAATGGTTTATATTCAATTATTTATCATTGTATTAAGTTGCTTATAATAATTTTGCAGTTGCTTTTTGGTTATATGATCTAAGGCAGATAGGGTATATTGAACCCGAAGAGGTAGAGTGCTTTTTCTATTTCCTTTTAACAAATCATCATTAAATATTAGCGGCTAATATTGCTTACTCTTTGAAATATATGAATATTCTAATATTATTGTTAGTTTCAATATTTTGTATGCATATATTATCGAAAAGAAATTTTTGATCATGGTTGAAATTGAAAATTTAAATACCTGTGGTCCTTTGAACTTGCAATCAGTAATGCAAATTTTATCTAATCCTTTTCAATATGTTTAGATTCAGCTCCTCCCCTCCCTCAATTATGAATGCTATGTTGTGATGTTAGACATGATTAAGTAAATTTCAGTGAATCATGCAAGTTAGGGAGGAAAGTATTCCATTTTTTAATTGTTATGACATAAGAATAACTTGGGGTTTACTCGTGAATAATTTGAACTTTCTTAGTTGTGTCTGAATTAAAATAATGTAAAGTGCTTTGGGAATTTTTTTTTTCAATTTAATTATGAACAATTATTTACTAGATTTTGAAGGCATTTGATTATTAAAACATGTTTGATTCTTTTAGAATCATCACAATTTTTATCATACTGATTTTGAAACTCATGTACAAATATAACAAGAAGGCTCTAGAAATAAAAAAGAATAAAAAATAGCAACGAGAATTATATAATGTGAAGTCTTTCTCATTATACATATATCTGATTGAGGGATTCAGTGAAGTCTTTTCCATGATCGTTAATTGAGATGTGTTTATAAATAAAGCAAGTACCCCTTGGTTGAGTTACGATCATCTCACTTCTTTCTAGCATTGTGTTGTTTTCTTACAAAGTTTATTTTAATATTTGTTTTAGTTAGATTTTAATTTTAATTCTCAGGATAGCCTTAATTCTAGAATTTTTCAGGAACTTGAAGCTCAATTAGTTGAAGAGAATGAGGAATGTAAAAAATACTACATCTTTTCTACATGTATGTGTTAATTTTTAATTAATAACCCCTTACGTTGATCATTCATTGCCAACAATGTTTCTTTTTCTGATATTTTTCTTTTGTTCAATGAAAAATTCAAAATCAATTCGAGAATAAGGAAGTTCATTAGAGTGCACAAAATGAGTTAAATAAACACTATTATGAGAAAATTATCTCTTTTATATAGGATTAAACTTTTTTTTTTCTTAATATCTTGATGTGATTTTTTTCTTAATATCTTGGTGTAATTTCTCTTTTATATCTTAATTTTTTGCACGGAAAGAAATTGAGAGTCAAATTTAGCTTTTTGCTTTTTTTTTTTTGTTCTTCTACTTAAAATTATGTGTTGTAAGTTACTGTTATTTTAATTGCAATATATTAGTATATGGTTACATTTATTTATCAATTGTGTTTTTTTAAGATTATTTTGGATGTGTATTGAATTACATAAAACTATAATTTTGTTGACAGACTGAGTGCTGATTTATCATATGCATTAATAATATATTTCCTTACAGAAAATGTTTATTTTAGACGTTTGTATTTAGAAGTTTACTTTCTAGGATCATAGAGTTTATTTGAGTTTGTTTGTTTTGAGTTGAAATAGAAATTTGAATAGAAGATTTTTCATATTTAGAAGAAGATACCTGAAATGTGAAAAATCATAATGAAAGTTCATGATTGTATTTTGTAGAATATCCTGAGCATGATGTTCATGTGATTTTTTAAAACACAGATAGATTTGGGTTGAAATTTTGTTCTATTTGTGTATTTTTTTGTTTAGATTTTTATTTGTATTATTACTTTTTGTTTTATTGATTTTTAGCTATAAATAGTATTGGCTTGAAATTTTGTTCTACTTGTGAGAAGATTAATTGGAACCTTTTGTTTCGATTCTTCTTTGTGGTCTTTGTTTGCTGAGGAATGAACACTGTGTTATAAGAATCAAATACTACGATGATAAGTGAAATTTTTCTGTTGAGATGATTGTTTTATATAAATTATGTTGAATTTGTTCTCTTTTATATGGTTTATAATATTTATTTTTTGTTGATAAGTGAAACTACATGTTTACTTTTAATCCTTTCTTACATGCTGCTTAAAAAAGTTTGGTTTCATTGGGACATTTACTTTGTTGGGTTTTCTTTTCTATTTAATGTTGTTTTGTTTTATTTTTTGTCTTCATTATTTCTTTATTTATTTTTTCCTGATTCTATGTGAATGATTTCTTTTATCTAAAATGTTATCTATCGTAAGAGAGCTTTTTTTTTTTCATTTTCTCCTTATACTATGCATCTTCACTGTTATTTTTCATTGGTATGCAACTATTGCGTTGTGGACTTGTGGTTACTATTTTATCACTTGAAATTGTTTGTTTAGTTTTTCAGGAGGCAGCCATGATTCGATTAGACATGAGTGAATAAATGGAGCGGGCATACAGTGAGCAAGTTGATAGGATCGCTAGCTTACTCATTCTCAGATTTGTGAATGTTGCTGTGAACCTTAATTTACTAAACATTTTTACATAAATCTCCTATTTCTTCCTTTCCTGCATCTTCTCCAAGTAAACAAGCTACTGGTGTCCTCATTTTTATGTTTGTTGTTTGTGAAACTGGAACTGACAGGGTCGGCAAGTTTCATTTAAAAATGCATTGGTGTTGATGACTTCAAATATAGGATATAGTGCCATTTCTAAGGGATGTCACAACTCCATATATTTCTTGATTCAAGATGACAAGAAAGCATCATATAGTGACTTAAAATCGATGGTTATGGAAGAATTGAGAAATTATTTTCGTCTGGAATTGCTCAACATGATAGATAAAGTGGTAGTGTTTCAGCCCCTTGAAAAGTCACATGTTGGTTCAGTTTTGGTTGAGTCTAAGTCCATCAATTAGTCTTCTTTCAAAGTCCAATTATTTTCAGTTTTCACTTATAAGCACCCTAAGAATTTTATCTAAGACTAATATCTCTGCATTTTAGAAACTTGGTGATGAAAAAATCTAAAGCTGTTAATAACTACAAGCCTTTTTTTAATTAAAAAATACTAAGGTTTAAAAACGAGAAAGGATAAGCTGTCTTTTAGTATTTTAAAATCATAAATTAGTCATTTTATACAAAATTCATGCATATAAAGGGGAGGACTAATATGTCGGTTTTTATTTGATATTTTCTGTATCTTTAGGGTTATTTCTTTGTTATTTTTTGTGGGCCTTACTCTCTTTTGTTTATTTTTTTATTTTTTGATTGAATGATTTATTTATTTTTTTTTTCTGTTTCTGTGGGGGTAAATATTGGGAATTGTTATTAATATATGAGGTCCATCTTAATTTTATAAGTATCATGAATATTTTTCTTTTTCTGATTTTTTTGCACCGAAAGGAATTTAGTTTGATTTATATTTTTGCCCTTTTTTTCTTTTCTAATTAAAATTGTGTGTTTCAGCTTACTAATCGGATTTCATTTGTATAATAAGAACTGTTGTTGTGAATTTTATATATAAATATATATGCACACTACTTGAGTTTTACTTGGATGTTATTTAGAATTTTTTTAACTCACCCTTTCTTCAATTGTGGGGCAGCTTATGGCTTGGGAGAAGCTTTTTGAGAAAGTTAAGGTAAGTAATACTACTACTTGCTTATCTATAAACAATAGAATTCGCGTTGTTTCATTTTTGATATGGAGTCCTCCCCGCATTCCACGCCGGTTCAGATCTGAGGTGGAATTTCTTTTAGGTTATCAAATTTTCTTTTGACGGCACACTTGTTCGATGCTGATTTGACCACGAAGGTGGCAATTCTCCGGATTTCCTCCCACATGGGCTAATTTTAGGGATTTGGGTGCCAATGATGATGATTTCTTCGAACCCTAGGTACTAGAGTTTTATCAATTTTTGTTTTTAGCATATTTGTCACATGAGAACACAGTTTCAGTGACAGAAGCGCCGTTGTACTTTGAATGGAAAAGGTATTCATTATCAGTTGTTGCTCAGCTACGCAGTACGAATTTAGATTGACCGGGTTTAATCAATCAGCTTCGCAGGTTTGCTCCCCTTCTTTCTCCTAGCATTGTCAGAAAAATTGTTGAAGTCAAAGGGAGTGGGTGAGTTACTTGATGCCTACTCTCCTCCTGTCTCCATTGTTCTTCCCTTCTTCCAATTTCTTTAAATTTTCCTCAAAAACTCAGACGCCCCCTTCATCCAATTTCGCAACCATTGATGCAAAACCTTGCTGTCCCAATGCTTCATCTTCAACCTCTCGCTGAAGTTACTTTAGGGAAACACCAGATCTCAATTTCGAGCCAATTCATGCATTCATCCTGTGTTCAGCTACTTGATGTCGCTGCCGTCAGAGACAATCACGAGTAACCCGACGCAGTGACGAAGCTAGTGGAGTTTCCAAGTGTGGAAGTGAAGGAGAATGATGTGTGCATGAAGATGCTATGTACCACCATAAACCCTTTTGACTAACAGAATACAAGGCATGTATCCTGCAAGGCCAAAGCATATGCAGTTGGTGCCTAAGAAGGCATCGGGAAGGTTTCCTCCGTCAGCACCGCCGTCACCTCTCTCTCACAGTGACTGGGTCATTCCTTCTCCACTCTCCTTTGGTGCGGTATTTTCTTTCTCCTTTCCTCAATATTAATTCACTTGATGAATACATTCCATTGCATCTTTTCTATTTTGAAAATTCAAGAGTTTTTAATTTTGGTTAAATTTCAATTTTATGTTGTCTTGCATAATTTTTTATAAGTTTGTTTCATTTTTACCAGATTGATACCAGAGACTCTTGAGGAAGTTAAAGAAGTATTACATGATGCTTCCCAAATGAACACCTCTTTGACTCGGATAATGTTGGATAATATGGTTTTATCTCTACCAAATCAGGATGTGTATAATGTTATTTGCAATTTCCATTGATTCTTCATCTAAGAAGCTTATGTCGTCCTTCTATTCAGTAGAATAGAGTGATGCAGGATGTGAAAGTTTGGTAAAAAATGCTTTTATGAATTATTTAATTATGCAAGCTGCTGTTGTTGTTATTCATATTCACTTGTCATTGTTGTTCATCACATATGGCGACACTTTGACTAAAGATGATATTTTGCACAATGAAAGTGATGTTTGGGCTTCCACTCTTTTGTGTTTTGTTGATTATCTATGTTAACAATTTTATTTGACCAATTATTGTTACATGTGATATTTTGTTTAGGTAGCATGTATTTTGATATCATCATAGATAATTTCGTTTAAATTACATGAAGTATATATTTAACTTGTCCAAAAAAGTTGATGATAAGCTTATTATGAATAGAAATTGCAGAATGAAGTTGAGAAAAATAAAATGTGATTTCTAATTCCAAATATATATTCCAATTTTATTAAATTAAATTTTAAACTTAAAAGTTTTTACATTTTATTTTCATACATATGTGATATTAAAAAATTTGATTACAACTATTGTAAAATTTATAACTATTTTTTTATAAGTGCATGACAAATACCACGTAATTCTATTTTGGTTAGTACAAATTATTAAAGAAAAGTTGCTAATATCTATTAGAAAATAAAGTTGGTACAAAATTATCAAAGAGAAGTTGCTAACATCTATTAAGAGACAAAGTCTCAATTAGTCCGTGCAATCTGCTAGTATTAAGTAATTTTGAGTGACAATTAGAGTCTTATGAAAATAATGTTTAGATATTGTGATTTTTTTTTGTGACTAAGGATAAAAGAAATGCATAGAAAAAACTAAGAAAAAAAAGGACATATTCTCTACTAAAAACTCAACCAAATTCTGCTAGGGCAACAACCATTCTGTATAAGAAATATTGCAACCCACGGCTGTTTTCTCCATGTAATCCGCCGCCGCATTTTGCAGTCCGTTGGATTAGAGTCAAATTCACAGTTTAGGATCTGTTACACAGTTCTTGGATCTTGATCGCGAGATCAAGATGAACAGCCGAAGAGCTTTGAACAATAGCATGATACGCATCGATGCAATTCGTCTCACAAATGACCTCTTTAAACCCACAATTTCAAGCCAAACAGAGACCACACAATATGGCAAAAAGCTCACTTGTAACAACATTGACCTCAGAAAAAACACCTGAACAACCCTTAATCCAATTACCCAAGTGATCCCTAAGAATGCACCCAAAACCAGCCGCATGCCAAGAAACCAAAATACTAGCATCACAATTCAACTTAATTACCGAATTAGGAGGAGAAATCCAAGAAAAGGAAGGAGAATTCGAGTTTTCATTCCCCACAAAAACAGACATGGCACCAAAATCCTTAGATGCATTTTTAATTAGAAGAATTACCTTGAAAGTACTCCAAGTATTATCATCCTTGAAAACATCATTGTTGCGATCATGCCAAATCCACCAAATTGCCGTGGAAAACAAGCACTCGCTAGCATGAAGGTTATGCTTGACCCAACTATGGAAATCCCTGCCAATATCATCTATGTTTCGTCCAATCCCCAAGGTATGCCAAACAACTTGGGCTTTAATGCAATCTCTGAAGCAATGCAAGACGTCTTCTTCCACCAGGTTGCATCGAGGGTAGATCGCATAGACAGCTAAGCCTCTGCAGTAACGGAATCGACTGGTTAACATGACATTCTGAATCCCGAGCCACAGGAGCAGCTTAATCTTTTTCGAAACGTGCATCCGCCAAAGCCAGAGTAAATTAATAGTAGGATCTCAAGAAATCTTATGACTCAACAACCAATCATATTCGCACCTAGTAAATAAACCTTGGAATTAGAACTACTCCACAACCAACTAGGATCAAGATCATCATATAAACCTGGTCGATTAGAAGCCAACCTGATTTTAAGTCATTATCAATGAAAGTGAACAATACTCTCCAATTCCAGTAATCATGGGACCAAACATCCTCCATCCTCAAGTAGTGTCCATGATATGAACAAAAGGAACAAAAGTAGTAAGACAACCATCTGGGTGCCACTTTCCAAACTAAAAGGATTGAGAAAGGCTACCGGTGTTCCAAGAAAACTCCTTTTGCATCTTGACCTTAGTCTTCATGATGTCACACCAAATACCCAAGGCGCCAATAAATCCCTACTCTCTATAAGAACATCCGGCCCATATTTAGCCTTCAAGACCTGAACCTAGAGTTTATTAGGACTATGAAGATATTGCAACAGAAGCTTGCCCGTTAAATGTAGATTTACACACTTCGTATCTTTAACACCCAGGCCACCAAACTTGCGAGGAGTAATAACTGTTTCCCACTTGACCAAGTTAAGGCACCACTCATCAATTTGCCCTTTTCCATAAGAAAGATCTCATGATAGCATTAGCTTTTGCGCAAACAAAAGAAGGGAAAAGAGAGAATTGCATACGATAAATAGGTAAAGTAGAAGCAACAGATTTAATTAAACACAGTATACCAGCTCTGTTAAGAAGCCTACTTTTCCAATTTGCTAATCTAGACTTAATACGAGACAAAATTTCCACAAAAAAAAAAACTCTAGAAGAATGTGGTATCCAATGTTAACACCCAAATATTTTTCCAAATCATTCGTCAACCGAATCTGAGAAACTTTCATCAGCACCTTCCTTCGACTATTGGATACATTCTTAGAGTAAAGTACTTTTGACTTCTCAAGATTAACCTTCATACATGAAGCTTTGCAAAAAAGATCCATAATTCTCATGAAATTCCAAACTTGAGACCTGGTCTCCTTACAAAATAGAAGCAAGTCATCAGCGAACATAAGGTGTGACAACCGCGGCCGACCTCGAGAGACAGCCATAGCCTCCCAATTTCCAAAACTGACTTAGGCTTCAATGAAGGTAGCTAGCCTTTCCATGCAAATTACAAAGAGATAGGGCAACATAGGGTCCTTTGTCTAAGCCCTTTCCTAGGTTGGAAATCCTCCAATTTCACACCATTCTACAAGATGGACAGGTTGGATGCTTGAACGCAATTCATAATCAGATTAATAATGCATTGGGAGAAACCAAAAACAGCCAAAGACTCCACAAGAAAAGTCCAATCCACGATGTCATATGCTTTTTCCAAATCAATTTTGAAAGCAATGGCTCCTTTTTGGACTTAGTCTTTAGAAAATGTAGCATCTCCTGAGCAACAATAATGTTATCTGGAGCACCCCTACAATGAATAAAGCCCCCTTGAGTAGGGCTTACTATCTCATCAAGAAAGGGTCACAACTTGTTAACCAAGACCTTCGTGATGATCTTATAGATGACGTTGCACAAGCTAATAGGACGAAAATCTTTGAAAGCACCAGGGAATTTTGCACTTGGGAATAATAACTATAAGAGTTTCAACCAGGACGGACTCAAGGGGCCACCAAGAAAGGCTTGTTGCACAGCTTGCCAGCCATCCCGACCAACGACCTTCGAATACTCTTTGAAGAAAAACGCTTGAAAACCATCAAGACCAGGAGCTTTCAAGGGACTCATGCTATTAAATGGTGGCTTAACTTCCAAGAAGGACATCGACTGAGTAAGAAAAACACAAGCATCCTGGGTAAGCTTAGGAGATGGAACCACTCCCAAACACGAAAGATCAACTTGCTCAGTAGAACAAAAAAGCTTTTTGTAGAGTTTTCGAGCCTCAGATTTCAGAACATCCTGATCCGTAGCCCAAGAACCATCACTAATAAGAAGACCATATACTTTATTGGCTTTCCTTCGAATGATAGTCTTTGTTACGATCCTCATATCGCAACCACTGCTCCCTGGACTTCTGGAACCAGAATCATTCTTCCTGAGCTAAACTAGTATTCAGCGCCGCCCTTAAATCCTCCTCCTTCTCCCTCAGTTAAGCATCATCACTAAATTCCAGTAATTTTTTAGTAGCCTCTAATTGAAATTGAAATTCAAGCTTTTTCTTGTTGAAAAAAAATGTTTTCAAAGACTTTAAAATTAAACTCTAACGAAGCACTCTAAATCGAGTTCAAACTCCTCTGAATACACCTTGCAGCAGAAACCATATCCCATGTTTTCTTGATTAATGGTTTATACTCTGGATGAGATGGCCAGGCTGCCTGAAATCTGAAATGTTTGGAACCTCTTTTCACTGGGGCTCCGAGGCACCGAACTAAGAGAGAGCAATGATCCGAGTGAAGGAGACACAGAACCTCAGCATAAGCCTCTGGAAAAAGCAACCTCCGGCCACCATTGCTACACACTCTATCAAGCCTTTTAGCAATCTTTCTAAACCCCTTAGTTCTTCGAAACCAAGTAAACATCCGTCCGAAAGTAGCTAAATAAAAAATATTGCAAAAATCTAGAGCATCTAACAAAGAGGCACTGTGAGAAGGATAAAAATTACCACTCCTGACCTTATCCAAACACACACTCTCATTAAAATCCCTTAGCACAAGCCAAGGATCTAGCACTGTAGAGGAGATATCTCTAAGATGATGCTATAGCCAATTACGATTAGAATATTGGGAGCTCCCGTAAATAGCACTACAAACTCAAAATTTATCAGTTTTGCCAATACGAGTAGTTAAGCATTGCTCAGAAATCCAGAGAACCAAACAAGCAAAGGAAGAATTTGAAGATAAAAACCAGATACCACCCTTGTGACCTACAGCTTCTGAGAAACCCACAGAAAAATAACGCAAATTGCTCCAAAATCTTTCATAGAATTAAAGATAACATGTGTTTCAATAGAATAAAAAAGAACGGTTGAAATTTTCTAACCAAGTCCTTACAATGAATCCGAGACATCCTATTAGAAGCTTCCCTCACATTATAACTAATGATATTTAAAGATACACAATTCTAAAAATCATTTGAGGAGAAGTTAGAACATTACCACAAAAGAGTTACACGGTGGGGACTTTGTCTCCAAGTTTTTGGTATCACCCACCGCCACAGCGATGCTTGAATGCACCTCATCTTCTTGCTTCCTAATTAACACTTCAATAGGAGATCCTTGCAAGGACCCTGGTCGCTGTCGCTTGTGCATGGAGGTCCCTGTTCGTGCTTGATTCAAAGAAGACCCCGCATTGGCGCTACCCTTCTTGACACCAGCGTTGGTTCCCATACTAGGTCTTAAAGGAGTAGAAGAAGACTTATCCCTACACCCAAGTGAAGGAAGACTTGGTTTTGCTCCAGCAACGCTCTTAGTCTTAGTGCCATTTTGTAATGGGCCCCTTGTGGAAGATTAGGCCAGCTTGCCCTTCCCTTTCCTATTCACTTGGACCCACCCTTCATCACCTGCATGGGTCAAAGATTGCTTTGAATCACGTAACATTCCCCGCATAGAATCCAGTCCTTCCATAATCGGCGCATCCTTTTCGGAAACAGAACCAAATTCGAAAGTTGGAGATTTTACCGTTTTCGAATGAGGATTTGTTACCAGCAGTGGTTCCAACTGCTTGTGCATCAGAGACACTCGCAGTCCCTCTACCACGTTACCAACACAAGCAGGTTCTGTGCGCTTTTCCTTGTCATAGTCCCTGTCAATATGCCCGTAGCAGCTACACTTCGAGCATATCAGACGAAGATGCTCATATTCCACATCATAAACTTCATCGTCCACTCCAACCTTTGTAATCACAGGTTGATCCAAATTTATTTGAACAAAAGTCCTAACATACTTGCCCCTTTTCGCTGTCTTAGTAGCTAAGTCCACACAAATTAGTGTTCCAATAGC
>NC_029789.2:16582307-16583462 GCF_000816755.2 Arachis ipaensis
CGATATCTGAATCCACACCAATGTCGATCCGAAGGAATTCTCGGAGGGGTGAAGGAGGTGCTCCATGATTTGACAATGACATAGCAATCTGCAATCATCCATGGCCCCCTAATAGAACCCGATCCCAATCTTTCAAAAGATCAAACTTCACCAAGAAGTAGCCAGACCCAACATCTAAAATTTCATAGCCAACCCTTAGTTCTCCAAACACTCTTAAGCTTATGAGTGATGACGATATAGCTAAACCGCTTCCCAAGCACCTTGATTATGATAGCATCATGATAAGGTCCAGCAAACACTATACGAGCCTCTGGGCATAAACCGAATCCAAGGGATACAGACTCCCCGCTCCTTGCCATAACAGTCGTCATCTTATCTCCCACCAAATATTCCATGACCCCCAAATCCTTGGAAATGGTAGAACCAATAACTTTGTCCCTGAACGAGATCTTCAAAGATACTCCATTCAATCTTACACTCCCCATACCAACACCCTTGTCCCCTCCACAACACCAAGAACACCTAGCCCCCACTCTCCCCCTTATTCCTTCATTTAGCATTGTCGGATACCTCACCATGTATTCCATCCTCATGATCCCCCCCACTACCACTCCCTCCGTTCTCACCTCCTTCTTCCATATTAAACCCTTATTTAAGTTGTATCAGATTTGTAAAGCTTGAACCTTGTAGAAATATTATGATTGTTGTCACGTCTGTCTATTTCTATTAAAATATAGAAGTTGGATAGTCTAAGTAACAATATTCTCTCCAAAAACGTTACCATAACAGTCTTCTAGAGAATAACACATGTCCTTTTTGCTATCAAAATTATAATTCTGTCCTATCTATACTTTGCAAATTACAACTCCTTATAATACTCACTCTTTTTTGTCACCGATCCATGTAGAAGAAGAAAATTAAAGTAATTTTCTCCTTAAATTCTTGAGTACCCTTTTATCCAGGTAATAAAGAAAGAGGTGTTTTAGCTAGCAGATTGAAAGAAGATGTTGGTGTAGACATGCAGCAATTCTCCAAATTTGATTTTAGAAGAAGAAGTTGCGTATCTGATTGAGCGGTTATTTTTTCGTGCAAATTTAACTCTAAAAAATCAAATTTTTTTGATTTATTTTTCTCTCCTAATTCTCATTTATTCTC
>NC_029789.2:16584096-16597964 GCF_000816755.2 Arachis ipaensis
AAATTTATTTGAAATATTAGAAATTAAAATTTATTCAAGAATTAATTTTTTTTAAATAACTAAAAATAAATAATTTGAATATTTTTAAGAATTTTAATTTTAATTTTTTTTATAAATCAGACAAAAAAATCTAATTTTTAAATTCATTCATACCCTCTTTAAATTTAAATTCTATAAATAAAATTCTTTTATCACGTCAAAGGATTTCCAAACAAGCTCTTAATCCTTCTCCTTTCCTCTCGTCATTGATGTCGTTTTGACGGGGAGGGATTGATGCCTAGGCATCTTGGCTAGTTTTACAAGCCATTTTAATTAGTTTAGAACTTAGTTTTATGCATTTCTTAGGTAATAAGCAAGCATTTACATTCAATATCTTTGCATGCATTCATGCATCATAAGCGTAGCGAATTCATGAGAATATGAGAGCATATAATGCATGAAGTAGTAAAGTTGATCAAATGAACTTCATGGCATTAAAGAAGGTTTTTGCATGAGATTATGAACTTCAAACTTTGATACACCTTCTTTGGTTTGTAACAGGGGAAGCTGAGGTAGAGATATGGAGCCCTGGAGGAGCAAGAACACAACCCTCAATGGCGCTCTCCAGCAAGTTTGCTGGAGAGCGCCAGCATCAACATGCCAACCTTCAACCAACTCTTGCGTTCAAATTCATTAGCAAGCGCCCTCACCCCTCACCACACTCATCAACCATGTCTCAACACCTTGTCAAGCCTCACCACACCTTTCACCAACCTTGTCACCCTTGACACCACCCTCAAGACCCTCAACACACCAACCTTGTCGCCAACTTACCTCAAGCTTTGTCACCCTCAGCATCCCACGCTTTCCAGCAAGATTGCTGGAGATTGCTGGAGAGCGTCACACCATTCTACCTCCACGCTCTCAACCCACGCTCTCCAGCAAGCTTGCTGGAGAGCGCCACTTCCCTCAACCTCAACGCTCTCTGATGAATGGATTTTTGATGGTATAGAATTTCACAAATAAATTCTTGTTGCAAGTATAGTTTCTAAACCAACAAATAATCCTCTCATGAAAAAATTTGGTTGTCACAAGTAACAAACCCAAGTAAAAATAACCGAAGTATTCAAACCTCGGGTCGTCTCTCAAAGGAATTGCAGGGAAGTGTTCTTGTTATTGGTTATGAGATGCATATTTTGGGGTTTTGAATAAGAGACATGAAGAATAAATGGCAAGAAAGTAAAGGAAACTCAAATGATAAAGAGATCTTGGCAAGGGTTGATGGTTAAGTATCTTTATCCTTGTTACTAACCACAACATGATAATTGTAAGGATCAATCTCATTAAGTCATCTTCTAACAAGTGAAGGAAAGTCAAATGAGCTACACCAATCCTAATCCATAAGTCCCAACCACTCACTAATTAACTTAGTGGAAGCTAGAGTCAATGGACACCAATTATCAAGACTTGGACATTAACAACTCAATTTCACCTAAGTTACCATCCCACGCTCTCCAGCAAGCTTGCTGGAGAGTGCTACTTCCTTCTATCCAAACCACCTTGACACCACCCTTGACACCCTTGACACAACCTTGTCACAACCTCAAGACCACACTCTCTCTCAAGAGCGCCAACTCTCAACATTTCTTGAAGATGTCACGCTCTCTAGGTGGCACTCTTGAGCAAGCGTAGCACTCTCCTGGGAGTGTCACACTCGCTCACCACGCTCGCACTCAAGTTCTCTAGAGAGCGTATTCGATGAACACTCCAAAGAAGAAATGAAGCCTGGAGGTGTCAACGCGCTCTCCAGCAAGCTTGCTAGAGAGCGCCAGCCGTCAGCACCCAACGCTCTCAAGGTGGCGCTCTTGGGCAAGCATAGCACTCTCCCAGGAGTGTCAACGCTCACCCCCAACGCTCACCATCAAGTTCACATGCGAGCATCTTCGATGAATAATTCAAGGAAGAATTGGGGACTTGTGCATACGCAACACCTATCATGCGTACGCACAATGGCGAATTTTGCAAGGATGCGTACGCACAACCCTTGGTGCGTACGCATAACAATTGGCGCTCACTTTTCAAGTTCAGCACCAAGCACCCGGTCCAAGCACCAGAATGAAGTCCAAAGGCCCAAGGGAAGTACATCAAGTGAAAAATTGGGGGAAGCATTATAAATAGAAGAAGTTTTGAACTTAAACACACACTGGATACACCAGAGACAGTAGAGCACTTTCTACACTTTACATTTTCTTTACTCGCTTGTACTTAGTCTAATTTTAGATTTACGCACTTTTATTTTATTTTGAGTTTTCTTAGAGCTATGATTCACTAAAACCCACTCCCTTGGGGGAAGGAGCTCTATTGTAATTTGATGGATCAATAGTAATTCTTGTTTTCTTCTTCTCGTCATCTCTCTTTTGATTTGCTTGAAAAATTTTTGTTCTTCATTCTAGTATTCAATTATCTTTGGAAAGAGATTGAATATACATGGATTCTATTTGAGCCTTGGAAGAGAAATTATGGAATCATGCTAGAGAATCTTTCTCATACTTGACTAGGTTTGGGGTTAGTCAGATATAGTGACATATAATTCTCCCAATACTTGGATCTAGAAGAGTGTGTGGTATAATCAGTGACGAAACTTCATCTCTTCTCATGAGCAATTAGATCAAGGAATTGGCAACTGTTCAAGTTTAGAGAGATAGAATTTCCAAGGAATTGGGATTCAATCACTCATGATTGCCAAGAGATCAATGAGTTGCATGATTGAAGAAGAGATGAGAACATGTTGATCCGGAGAATACAATATCTCCTGAACCCAATAATCTTCCCTATTCTTATCTACCCATTTCTTTACTTTGTTTGATTATTGTTCATCACCCCCATTCCCTTTGATTTCCAGTTATTTAGTTTCCTTTACTTTATGCAATTTATATTCCTAGAAATTTACATTTCCGCTCTTTGATTCAGTCATTTACTTTCAAGTTCATTTACAATTCCGTCATTTATTTTTTTTGCACTCAATACCCGTTAATGATTTGTTTAACTAGAATATCCAATTAACTAAAGCTGCTCAATCTATCAATCTCTGTGGGATTCAACCTCACTCTTTGTGAGTTTTTACTTGACGACAATTCGGTATACTTGCCGAAGGAAGATTGTAGTGATACAAGATTTCCGTGATCAAGGATTCTACAGTTGATGACGGCAAAGCAGCTAGTGGCGGCAGAGGGGGTGCTGTTTGGTTTCCAATCAGGTATGGGAGCATGACGACGCAGATGAAGCCTTTCTTTGCCTTCACTGGTCAACTGTGGAAGGAGCAGAAGCTCGTCGAAAAACCCGCAAGGTTCGTCGTCAGCACTGGCACTCAGGAGATAAAAGAGCCCCATAAGGAGCTCATCACCAATGTCCAATCCTCCTTTTCTTCCTCTTACCAACTGTAGCCTTATTTTTCCCTAAACTGACAGCTTTCATTTTTTGCCTCAAGGAGCAATTAATTGAAAACAGCGTCCTACATTTTAAAATCATGGTAATTTTTTTAAAAATTTTTAAGTCTTTGCATTTTTTTTAACAGTTTTTATGTACATGTATTCTTATTAAACTGTGTATTTATGTTATTAGGTTTCATGTTTCGCTGTTAATAGCAACGAACAAAGCACATAGCAGAAAAAAAAAATAAATTATGTTCCTGGACTAGATTTGGCCATATTTGATATTTTTTTTACAAAGCTCAATAATTTTTTTTTCTTTTTCAGAGTAAAGAAAAAGGAAACACATTTTAATAGCTAGACTGAGTTTGGATGGTAAAAAGAGTCAGCCAAGACGGAAGAAGAATGGACCCTCTAGTAGGTCTACTTGTTTTTTGAGAAATCATTTTTGGCAAGATTCGAGGCTTTATAGGATGCCATTGAAAGCATTAAAATTGCCTTGGAGAACTCATTTAGGTAGCGTTTGTTTTGAGGTACTGAGACAGAGACTGAGAGACTGAGACTCAGTATCGTGTTTGTTGGTTCAGAGACTGATACTAAAATTTCTGTCTCTGTCTTCAAAATTTCAGTATTTCAGTACCTCCAAAAAGTAGGGACACAGGGGACTAAAATTTTTAGAGATGGAGACTGAAATTTTAATAACATTTTATACCTAAAATACTCTCATTTCATTTAATTAATTCCAATTTTACCCTTTGTGCAAATTAAATTAGAGTTTCATTCTTGTTTCAATTCTTGTCTCCCATTTTGCACCAAACAGAATACTGAGATTTATTTCAATCTCTGTCTCTTAGTCTCTGTCTCTCAGTCTCAGTCTTTCAGTCTCTGTCTCTCCATCAAACGCAGCCTTAGGGACTTGGTAAAAACAGTGTGTTTCTTTTGAATATTATGACTCAATAGAGCTTATTCACTCATTTTTATCCATCTAAATCATACAAAAACTAAAAGTGAAAATTTACTATAAAATGTGAATTATTTGATAAATTAAAAGAAATATAGGTAACTACAGTTATTTGTTATAATTGAAAATATAGGTAACTATAATTATTTGTTATAATGTGAATCATAGTAAACATTTGGTAAACGCTTTTACTAGAAATTGTAATTATGTATTTTGTGAAGAATTTTTTGTTCATTTGTCAAAAAAATGAAGTATTGTTTTAGGAAGATAGATAATGAAGTTGTTCAATTCTCAAGCTTCTCTTCGGTACAAGGGTTATATATGCTAATACTATAATTTGGAATTTCTCTGGATTTACTTTAATTCTGGCTGTAAAATAGTTTTTTTAATAGGTTGACTCTTAGTAGTAATTTTGGTGACTAATATACTCGTTATTTATTAGGTTAGAGATTTAGGATATGCATCAGAGGTTCGAAACATTGCTGAGTATTTAGGAGCTCCAAATGAGGTGTTATTGTAATTGATATAAATATCATAATTCCTTCACCTTCCAAGTAAATTTTTTTTAATCTAATTATAGCTTTCTGATGTATCGGGATCAGGTAAAGCGGCAACAATTAGTTTAGGAACTCAACCCTTTGTATCATTTGGTTTATTTTTTATTCTTTTTAGGAAAACTTTGAAAGGATGATTGTTTAATGGGTTAAACTCTATATCATACCTATAGAACAAGTATTTGAACTATTAAAGCAACTCAATTGTGTGAAATAAAAAAAAAAGACATGTATCATCAAAAGTTAATTATTATTATTTTAATCAATGGATAAGATTGTACACTATATTTTAATAATGTAATGAGTTGTTGGAAACTTGGTAAATTATATTTCAAAATAGTTTGGATGATAATTATGTCTTATATGTCTTAAGTAGTTAAATTGTTCATATAGTTTATCAAGTGAATCATTTTAATAATAAAAGAATAACCCTTTTAGGCTAATATTATCATTGTGTATGTTGTGCTTAAGGGAGAAGTATTTGGGGTGGATTGTTTGATACAGATAATAATGGTACTTTTGATCTCAATTAGGGATGGCAAATGGATCTAAATCTATCGGGTCGGTCCGTGTAACCCATCAAAAAAACGGGTCGAACTGGAAAATTGGGATCGCCAAAGAGAAAAAGCCCGCCTAACTCGCACCACTTAAACTGCGGGCTTTGGCGAGGTGGGGCTGGCTTTCCCACCGAGCATAGTTTTTTTCGCACGGGGTATTTTTGTAATTTTTTGGCCAAAATACAACTTCCCCCAACCCAACTTACAAGAGTATAATGATGAAAATTGAGTGTTTTGGATTATATTTATATTGTTTTGGAGACAATATTTATAATTATATTTTAGATGAAAACTTGGTTTATAATTATGTTTATTAGATATTTATAATTATAAAGACTTTAATGTTTGTGAATATAAAAATATAATTTTTTTATGCTTTTAGAAATTATAAATTTATTAATATAGTTGTGAAATTATATATATTATTTAGTAGGTAATAGTAAAAAAAAAAAGGAGTTTTTTTAGGACCGCCTCCTTAGGCAGGACGGGGCGGGCCAGCCCGCCAAAAGGCGAACTTCTGGCGTGGCGGGACGGGCTTTCCCGCTTGCCACCCCTAATCCCAATGACCCAAACTATGACAACACTGAGGTAAAGAGTGCACAGAAATTGAGCATTCACGTGCATATGATTTCTATAGGAATATGAGCATTCAAATAAAAAGGAAAAGTAAACACCACCACCTGATTTAGTGGATTACAAAGAAAAAGTAACAGTAAATATGGAAGAATACTTTGTAAGTTGTAACTGATGATGTTGTTGCAACAAAATGAACTTAAAGAACTTGAAACGCCGTGATATGGCTACCATTTTGTTTCATTGTTTATTTTTCATTAGTTGAAGTTAAGATGATAGCATTGATTGTTTTTAACTTTTTCTGCCTATTAGGTGCATCTTCTATTGGTTCATTTGTCAATTCAAAAATTCTTGCTGCATTTTATGTTCCTATTGAGAAGAAATCATGCAATATTTTAATTGAGAAGAGTCTAATCTTAAATTAATTTCAAGACTTTGCTATTCTTTTCGATTTCATTATATATATAAAAGAGGTATGATCTACTGAATTTGTATTTATTCATCATTACTTCATTAGGTAAGTACTTTAATTATTCTGTCTCTTTGATAGTGGGACTGTTTAAATTGGACATTGCTAATTACATCTAAATTGAATATTGCTAATTACCATTGTGACTGATGTAATTTTTAATTCTCATGGCCGCATTCAAGTTTTTTTTTTTTGAATTTCTTAAATATCAGTTTGTTTATTTATTGTTGTTTTGATTGGTTTCAAATGACAAATATGATTAATGACCCGGCTTTGTCAGGTTGAGACTTAACTGATCACGAACCACATCTTGCAAGATACGTTTGATGAAAATGCTCCCTACACTATTCACTTTGTTATGGTTTGGAGTTATGGACTCTAAAAACATTGTTTAAGTGGTCAAAGCAAATTACAAATTCCACAGAAAATATTTTTTAGTTGGTTTCATGGTTTAGTTGCTTGCTACAGAGGATGATCTTTGGTTAGTAAATCTAATAGCTTTTTAAGAGTATGTACTTTTTTGATCTAGAGAACTCGAAGGCCAAAAAACTGACAGATTAAAGTTCACATGATACTTCTAATGAGCCTTAGGTATATATTGCAAGTTTCTTCTTTCTTTTTGTTTCTTTCTTCTTCTTCTTACATTTATTTTTTTTGTATTTCCAGTGATGCCCGCTGATGCTTAATTTTTTTTATGATGACTCGATTTTAGAGAAGTTCTCCGCGGCAATTAGTACGTCCATCATTGGTGTAATTAGAATGGAAACATCACTTAGGAGATGCGACATTAGGAATTTTTTTTGTTTAGTTTGTGAATAATTTTATATTCCATGAATTTTGTTCTTTTTGTTTTCAAGTTACCAAGTGACTAGAAGGAAGAGTATGTTGAACAACAATGTTAAAAGAATGGAGTAAAGTCTGAGTGTGTTAGGAAGTTTTAATAAGTTAGAGCTAAATAGAATGTTTGAGAAAATTGAATTAATTTTAGAGAGAATTCTTTTATTAGGAATCAAAACAATAGAATTGAAATAGAATATATAGAGTATGCTTGAAATAATTATTTTGTCTTTTTATTATTATCACTAAATTTTTTTAGTGAGAATAATTTTAGTAATATTACAACTCATGAGAATAGAATTAGAAATTAGACCTCTTTTGTCTAATTTGATTTAATCTGAATAATGAAAATTGAATTCTTACTAGAATTGAAATTTACATTACTTTTTACTACTAAAATATGAAAAAGAATTTTAACTCTTGACTGAATTGACAAGGTCTAATTTTCTTATAATTTTTTGATGTCACATATCCAATCACGACATCCAGAACTCCAATTTTAAATGCTACACATTTTGCCACATAAAATGGTTTACTATCACAAATGATTAATAGTTATGTTCTTCATTCAGTAATTTCTTTTCAATTTTTTGTTCATATTCGTATCAGATCAAACTTATATCATTTTCACATATATTGAACTCTAAAAATTTCATTCTTTTTGTTTGTATTTGTGGGTTAGTACTTTACAATTCGTATTGCAACGTTTAAACCAATTTTTTCTCTACTAAAATTATTAGACTTTATTGATATTTTAGAAGAGTCAAATTTTAAGAAATCTCAATCACAAAAATAAATACCAAATAATATCAATTTCCTTTTATTTTTTACACCAAATGTTCAAGCCCAACCCAACAAGGGCCATGGGTCCACTTATGGATCCCCGACTTACCGCGCATTCGACCCGCGTCTAGAGGTGATCCGCATGCCACCTCATGACCTACTGAGGATTTGGACAGCTAGGAGAAACTTTCAAATGGACGGGTCCAAGAGAAAGGACCCACCCGAGCACAAAATATAAATGAGAAGAACCTACCCTCCCTAGAGGTACGTCACCCTTTACCAATTAATTGCTGCATTGTATAGACACTGACTTTAGTATTGAGGTGTCTTTGCAAGTAGCTCCACCCGCCAACCAACCAACGACTCAAACAACCCTTCTTCTCGTGGAACTCGCGCTTAGGTCCAGATCCCCCTTTACAACCAGTTGCTCCAGACCCAACACCATTTGAAGTTTGAACCGCCATTCACCCGAGCTATCGAACATTGGCGTCCCAACTATGCTTTACATTCACCTCATTATGTTCTTCACATATCTTCCCCGCGCATCGGCAGGTAAATTGCTAGTATAGGTGAAAACTGAAAAATGCGATATAATGAAGGAGACTTCTTAGGTGAGGAAAGAATATTTGGGTCTTTAATGGTTCAAGATTCTTTATAAATCTTATCCATTAAAATTTTAAATCAACGGATGAGATTAAAACATTTTTATTATATAAAAGATAATTTTATAAAACATACTTATATTAAAATATTTAAAAAAAAATTACTTGAAAATGTCTATTTTATCCTTCTTCTTTGTTATCACCTCATTTTCTTTTTTTTTTTTCAATTTATATGTGGCTATTTTTTTTTGTTATGAAAATAAAAATAGTGATAAAATAGAAAAGTGGGAGATAATTGTTTGCCAATTATTAGGAGAGGTTGATGGAGATAAATAAAACAGATGAAGAGTAGGAGATAACCGTTTGCCAATTGTTAGGAGAGGTTAATGTAATAAAACAGAGGAAGAGTGGGAGATAAATAATTTTAAATCATTTTAAATAATTTAATGTGTTTATTTTAAATGAACAGTACATCTTTCTTATTATTTAAAATGAATTGTTTATCTTTCTTATTATTTAAAATTGTCCATCTTTCTTATTATTTGAAACGTTCCATTTTTAAGAGTTTGGTCCAATCTAAATTATTAATATTTTTTATTATTTTTAAAAATTATATTTAATTATTTATAAATACATATATCTCGTTTAAATAGTCATTTTACATTATATTTTATATTTTTTTTAAAAGACCACCAAGATCCTGATTTTAGATTTCCCCACCTAAGTCAATTCCTATAATGAATAATGAAACCATCAAACCGGAAGAATGAGAAAGGAATAATGAAATCAACTATGAGAGTGACTGAATGAGCAGATACTGAAATGCATCTTACCTCAATCCTCGTTATAATGATTACAAAGTGACATTGAAAATGCACTACAGTCCCAGGTAATTAGACAATTTACGAACATGAAAGTAGGGGTGGTAATATCTACCCTATTCGCGAGTACCTAATCCGATCCCATTCGATCGGGTAGGGTTGTCAATCCGATCTGTAGCGAATAGGGTATAGTACGAGTACGATTCTTGTGCGGGTCGGGTAGGGTGCGGGTTGAACCTCAACACTACCCGATCAACCCGTACTTTATATATGTTTATATTATATACTTATATAAAAATATGTTTTAAGTGGATGTTGAACAAAAAATCTCTCACTAAATGTAAAATATCCTTAATCACTAAAAGAAAATCATTAATTGATAATTTAATAATTTTTTTATATAAAAATCAATTCTATTTTAAATTATCATCAAGTTATATAATAATGTTGTATATTTTTTGTAACCCGCGGATAGGATCGAATACCCGCGGGTTAAGAGCGGATAGGGTTAGGGTTGGAATATTTTCAACTCGCGGGTATAATAGGGTTGAGTTTATATAAAAATCTCAACCCGCGAGTAGGGTTAGGGTTGGATCCAAACCCTACCCTACCCTACCCATTGCCACCCCTATATGAAAGGATCGTGTTATAATAGAAAAACACAGATTATGCCGTAACAGGATTTAGCCTTATCCATATCAAGCTATCAACTATGTTCATGTGTCTCTTTGTTTACTACTTTACTCATATTCCGTAATGAGATCTGATTAATTGGTAGGGTAATTAGTAATTAATTAGACAAGTAACCACAACAGTTCATCATAGATGAAACCAAAACCAAGAGGGACAAACCTTTTCTCCAGAAACAATATGTGAATTTCATCAATGGAAAAAGTTAATGGTGGCAAACACTTACATTATTGACAAGTATTATAATCAGTACACTGTTGTATTCCAAAATAACACACAGCATGCAAAAAATAATCATCAATCAGGGTTACAGAAAAGGAGTGTGATATGGTGTAGTCTTCTCTGCCCCATTTTTCAGAACTCATTCGATTAGAAGCAGCCGCCCAACTGCCACAAGATAAGAAAGTTTAATTATAAATAATTCCACAGCCAAAATATTCATCTCACAAAAGATGGACCAAGAAAGTGCATTCTGGAATGCGAAGAGGAATTACAAATACATACCAAAATGGCCTCAATCTCTTCTTTGGAAACAGGAGTTCTCTTGGGTTGAAGAGAGGCTTTCCCACCAGCTGGTGCCGAAGCATTTGAACCGGAAAAGAATGCTAAACCAGCGTCGCCTGTTTGACTCGAACCTTGAGCTGCGGATGCAGATCCTGCATTGGAAATTTGACAACAAACGGAAAATCCAATTAGGTTTTGTTTTTGGTGTGAGTCGAAATCACGTAATTCATAGATAAACCGCAAATTCATTTCCTCATCTGAAATTTCCAATTCTAATGTGAATTAAATTGTAGAATCACCAAGCTAATGTTGTGTGATAAGCAGAAAGTGTGCCCTAAATTGTGTCACTGAGTAATTAAAGATAAAAAAAATAATATTATTGAGAAAAAAATATTAAAATTTTTATTCTATTTGTGGTCTAATTTATTAATATAAAAATTAGTTTGGATAGTATTATAATTATCAAAAAATTTTATTAATTGTATTGTTTATGGGTTCTTTCATTCTTCTACTTCATTGAGATCTCAGAAAATACAAAATAACAGAATATGAAATAGCATTTGGGAATTGAAATTTTCTCATAAAATTAAGATTTTTTTATGGAAGAATCTTCATGAAAAGCTTCTAGTATTGCAACAAATTCATAGCCGATTTACATTCACCCCGTTGTTTGCCCAAAATGCATGCTGAAAGATGAATCAATTCCTCGTGTCTTGTTCCAATGCCTTCTGTTGGAGTCTACGCTTAATAACCTCTGACCAATGGCAGAAAGAAGAGGAGACATTTTTCAATTGGTGGCAACGAGCCTTATCTTGGGTAGCGGCTCAAATCAACGGTAAACAAACGATCCTCTTCATTGCGGCGCTGTGTTGGAGCACTTGAAAAGTAAGGAATCGATGTGTTTTTGAGAAGCTAATAAACCCGGCAGAGATAGTGAAAGAAGCTAGCAGTTTAGTGCGTGAACTTAATAGCCATATTTGATGGATCTGCTAATTTCCCTTTATTCTTACTTTACTCTTTTTTAAACTATTTGTCTTTCAATCACGGTTGGTGATAAGTGGGAATATCCAATTTCTTTTGTACTTCTTTATGGAAACATCTTTATTTTATAATAATAAAATAACATTTATCTTTGAAAAAAATGTATTGATAGTTAGATTGTTCTTTGATGAAAAAAAATATGACTGTTTATAAATTTTGTAAAATTTGGGTTTCCAATTTTAATCATCATAATAAATACTCTAACTCCATCTGAGTTGATGATTTAAGAATTGAAAGTTTCAAATTGAATTAAAGATTTTATGGCTATAAATAAAAATACATAAATTACTGATTTTATGAAATAAATAACATGTGATATCAGAGCAAAAATATTATCTTTATTTTCTAANTATTAGGTTTCAATTGAGGTTTTCTTTCATGCGAAAGGTTATTTATTTATTTATTTCACATAGTTAGGTTTTTAGCCCATTATCAATGTTAGGAATGGCATCGAGTCTTCATGGAGACAAAAACATGCTCCCATTCTCATTCTGTGACTCTAAAAGTCTTCTTGTCCCCATCTCATATTCGTGACGGGTAACGAATACCTATATCTACTGGATATTTGTATCTCTGTGGGTACCCATGAATTTAAAAAAAGTCAGATCAAAGATTAGAGGCCATGAACATAACTAAAATTCAGAGGCCATGAACATAATCAAAATTCATAACATAACCAAAACTTTATCCCAAAAATCAGTACAAAGAACACATTGTTCATAACAAAAAAATCAAACAAAAAAACAAATCAGTTCAGAGAAAAGACAAATCAGTCAGATCCAAATAAAAAATCAAAGAACGGTGGCGCAGAGAACTGCACAAAGGGCGACGGTACATAGAACACATCATTCATAACAAAAAAATCTTATGAAAAAATAAATCAGTTCAGATCCAAATAAAAAGTCAAAGGGCGGCGGCGCTAAAAACTGTACAGAAGGCGACGACACTGCGAACAAAGGAGGCGTTGCGAACTGCACAGAGGGTGATGACGGAAGCACAATGAACAAAGGAAGCACAGCGAATAAAGGAAGTCGACGGTGGCTGCGAAGAAGGCGATGACGACTGCAAAACGGATGAAGGGACATGATTATTGTTGCATCACTGTGATACTGTCCGCCAGCTGAGAGTGAAGACCAACTGGAGATGGCCACAATGGAAAAACGGAGAAGCGATCTCGCTGGTGAGAGTGAGACTGGCGGCTGATGGCTATGAGGATGGCAGACTAGCGGAGACCACTAAGGGTTAGGAGAATAGGCAGAGATGAGACATGAGGAGAGAGAGATGAGAGTGAGAGTCGGACTGATGGAGAATAGGTAGAGAGAATTATGGTTTCTTGAATTCTATATATATAAGGGCTATTTTAGTAATTGCACACTAACGGGGATTATACGGATACCCACGGGGTGGGGACCTCATCCCCCGCCCCCCGTACTCGTGCGTAGAAAAATCTCTCCATATCCGTCCTCCGGTGAGTAAATCCCCGCGGATACCCGCTCCACCGGGAGAAATTGCCATCCCTAATCAACATGGACCTTTATCCTTTTGCCTATAAAATGCAATTTTTTGTTTTGAGTGGGAGTTGAACTTGGAGTCTCGGTTTTACTAAAATAATAAGCCACTAAACTATTTTAATTTTGTTATATTTTATGTTACTAAATTTATTTATTTCATGATGACAATTACATTTGCATGCAATATAAATTCTTCCGCTGCATATCATAGTATGATTAATATATAATTTATTAAAGAGTAGCCTTAACATTTTTGATAATAATTAAGGTTAAGTATGATTTTGATTTCTAAGGTATAGGCCGAAAATTTTTTTCGTCCCTAACTTTTTTTTTGTGCACAAAATTGTCCCTAAGGTTTAACTTGATTTTAAAATTGTTCTTTTTATTTAAATTTTAAATTTTATTACCAAATTACCCCTAACCAAAAAAATTATAAAATAAAAAAAGGGAAAAAAGAAAAACAGAATGAAAGACAGGGAAAAGGGAATCACGCAGGGGGGAAGGAAGAAGAAGAAAGGGGAAGGGAAGAAGAGGGGAAAGAAAGGAAGAGGGGAAAAG
>NC_029789.2:16597989-16620154 GCF_000816755.2 Arachis ipaensis
GGGGGGGGACGGCGCCGGTGAGGCTTAGAGCCGCCGTCGTCGTCGAGAATCAGAACATGAGGGAGAGAGAGCACGCGAGAAAGAGAGGAGATGCGAGCCTTGCCGCCATCGCATAGCTGATGAAGAGAGAGAGAGAAAACACACTGCCAGGGAGAGGAAGAGGGGTGCATCGTCGCCAGTGCTACTGACCGCACCGCCGCTGCTCCTCCCTAGGGTTCTGATTCTATTTCTGATTCGTTATACTTCTGCTTCCGATTTGATCTTCTGCTTTTGTTTCTTTTGCTTCGGATTTTGATTCTGATTTTATTATTTTTGTGCTTTTGATTCTGATTATGTTTTTTTAATTTCATTGTTGTTGTGCTTCTGATTTTATATAGATTTGTTTTTTTACTTCTGTTTATGCTTCTATATCTGATTCTGTTTTTTATATTTATTACATTGGTTTTGCTTCTGATTTTATTGTTGTTGCTGTTGGTGCTGCGATGAAGAAGATGAAAAGGAAGAAGAGATGCTACTATGACGGAGAAGAAGAAAAAGAAGAATAGAAACTAGGTATTTTGGTGAAGAAGGAGAAAGGTATTTTGGTCCGAAGGATAGTTTAAAAATTAGTTAAACCTTAGGGACAATTTTGTGTGCAAAAAATGGTTGGGGACGAAAAAAATTTTCGCCCTATACCTTAGGGACCAAAATCGTATTTAACCCTAATAATTATATTTAAAGAAATTACATAAATATTAATATGATATATTTGTAATTATTGTGAATGATATAATGAACTTACCCACAGGAATTTATTATGTTATTCACATGTAATTAGGTTGAAATAGAAAATATTTTACTTCCTAATTAGTCCATATGTATTAAGAAGTAGTATTTTATTTTCTAGTTTTATCACTTTAGTCAATATAGTAAATATTATGTGTGTTAAAGTCTTTATCCATAGGTAGATTTTAATGACATTATGATTCACATTTATTTTGATATGACTTGCATTGGTATGTATTATTGAAGGTTGTAGAAGGCTTAGAGAAAGGGGGGTTGAATCTATGGCCTTCTTTTTGCTTTAATGAATTAAGCCTTTAATATCAAACTTACACTTAAAATCTGTCTGAACTGTGCAGCGAAAATTTTATGAAACAATTTTATTTTGTCTCATAAATATCAGAAGACAGATCTTAGAGAAAGAGAAGAAAGATGACACAAGCATGTATCCTGGTTCAGTTGCCTTATGCAATGCAACCTACATCTAGTCTCCACCACAACAGTGGTGGAATTTCCACTATAGTTAAAGTATTACATACACCAATTTCTTAGGATTCACTCAATCCTTTCTCTCTCAAGTTCTTACCTAACTTGACTTGGCTATGCTAATACCTAACTCTTTACTCTAAGTGCTAACCCAACTTAGAAAGGGGCACCTCACAAGTATAAGATACAAGACACATGAAACAACCTAAAGAAATCTGAAATCATTCTAGGCTTTTCTCTCAAGTGTGTCACTCAGCCCTTTGTCACTCATAGGTTTTTTCTTGGATTCTCACTTTTAGCCTTTTACCTCTCAAGAAATTACATAAAGATATACATTGAAAACGAAATAAAAATTGTAAAACATGAAGGAGATTAATGCATAAATAGCCTCTATTGCTATAAGTTGAACCAGATTCAGCTGACTCTGATTAAGTTCTTCATCTTAGCGGAATGCTTTTTTTACTAGAAAATATTGTCCAAAGTTGTGAACTCTACAGAGAAGTTCTTTAGAACAAACTCAAAATCTGGTTCTCTCTCCTTGCCTTGCCAACTAGAAAATTTTCCTTTTTATACCTTGTGCAGGATCACAGATAGGGTTTCTCCCCAGGTCAACTTCTTGGACTTTGAGCTTTGATAATACATCCCTTCACTTTCTTCAATCAGCCCGTAAATTAGGGGTTCCAATTTTGATTTTCTTGCTTGACCGAGGTCAACTGAGCAGCAAAGGATTATTGTTCAGTGGTAAGTCCTAAATCCATACCATTAAGAATATGCTTTGGCTCCAAGTAACTTTGTGGACCATTGATTTACAGCAGCATAGATCAGAGATTTCTTTCTCCATTTATCCCAAAATGGTGTCACAGAGAGTTGGAAAAGGAGTGAAGAAAATAAAGTGCCTGTAAATGGAAATAAATCACCTTTAAATTTTGACTAAGCTTAGCTTCGTTTTGATTTGGGTGATTAGACATTTGCTTTTGTGATTTATCTTTCTCTTTCTTTCTTCTTCTGGTGAATGAACCAGGAAGAAGCTTTCTTCTCTTTCTTCATATTCCTGACCGAAGTGAACTTGTGAATGATGGCTTTGGAAGGCTTCCACTTGAGTGATGCATCTTGGGCTGGATTTGCTTCTTTCTATTTATCCCAAATGACTTGTGTGTCACATTTTTGTTTGGGCTGTGCTTGTGAGCTTTACATATTGTGGCAGCTTCTGTTTCTTTGTTCCATTTGTTTGGGCTGCTGCCATTTTATTTCTTTGGCCTACAACACTAATCAAACACAGTCAAAACTAATTGGGTGTTTAACCCAATACATCAATGTTTGTCATCATCAATTAAGTTTGTTAATTTCTTAACTCAACAATCTCTCCCTTGATGACAAACATAATTGTAACATTGATCAAAGGGATTAAATTTTAATAAAGTTAAGGTACTTCCCTTTAGGTGATGTTACTTGCTTTTGAATTGTTCCCCCTTTCCTTTCCAAGAGTTGCTCCTCCTTTCCTTTCCAAGAGTTGCTCTCCCTAAATTTGTGCTCTTCTTTTGTTTCTTATTTACATATTCACATAGAGAGCACAATAATACGCAGCAATATACTATATACAATTTGTTGTCCATGGTTGAAGCAATCAGCAAGTGTTTCAAACAATTTCAACATTTCATGAAACAAAGTCAAAAAATGTACCAAAAACAGCAAAGCAATAAGCCCAAAACTAAACAAAACAGAGCAACTAAAATAGAGCATACATACATACTCAATATTAATACTACTACCACTCTCCCTTTTATCATCAAGGGAGGAAATACAACCAATATCAAACCTGCAGCAAGTAGTTAAGGCACAGTCTAGATAACAAGAGAACTAAAAGCAACATAAATAGTGGTTAAATGGTTTACAGTCATCCTAGACAAAAAAGTAAGTCCAAGCACAAAATACAATTATTCTATGAGACAATTATCAAAGGAGATCATCATAGAAAAGATCATTAAAAGAGACATTCTCAAGCATCCGAACCATCCTCTTTGTCAGAATCAGCATGATCTTCAGGATCAGTGGCCATTGTTTTATCCTCTTGGAGATTGTCAATGAACTTCATGAAAAATGCCACTCTATCAGATGGTTGGATTGAGAGACAAATTCCTGGACTACATCTTTTACTACTCTGTATAAGAGAGATTTGTGTCCAGTGGAGGCTGAAGTCCCAGAGGCAGACGAAAGAGAGGATTCTGCTGGTTCATAGTCATCATCATCATCATCATCATTAATAACCACCCTTTCAGTTCGAGTTGGTCTCTATTTCTGCTGTTTCACTGAACCACCTCCTTTTAGATATGAGTGTCTATTTTCATATGTCTCATTTGACAAGTCAACAACAAAATGTTCAAAAATATAGGTTAAGAATATGCCATAAGGAAGAGCTTTAACTTTCTCTCTTATAACACAATCAAACATGTATCTTACCACTAGGTATGCAAAAGAAATTTCAGTTTATGTGAGAATAGCATACAAAACCAAGGTATCACAGAAAGACACCCTTTGATATGAGCCACTTTAAGGAAGGATGACACGGTTCACTATGCGATGTAACTGAGCACGAGTGTAACCAAGAGCTTTGTGAGTTGGAGTGATTCCATCAATCAAAGATATGTGTTCACATACATAAGCCAGAGCATCATTGTAAGAGAGACCTACTCCTTCATCCCACTTACCCGAGGTGTATGCACAAGCACCAACATCAATGTATTTCAAAGAATCACTGATGGTTTCATTATTTAGAACAATATCTCGGCCTTTGACATAGGAATGAATACTGCCCTCATGATAGGTCATGTTTGCATAAAACTCTTTGACTAAAATAGGGTAAACTGGTTTTTTTTTATTTTAAAAATATGGTTCCAGTCCAAAAATTCAAAATTTTTAGCATAAACAAGACCTTTTCTTTTTCAGATTTGGTAAATCAACCAAGAAGGTGGGACATATTGTACGATGAGCAATAACACCATTAAAAAAATCATTGTTCATGGCAGATCGAAAACGGTAAGGATTGTAGTTTGAGGGAGAGGTAATAAAGTGTGACTTGTGTGCAAAAGGATCAATGGGGGTTCTTTAACTGATTTGAGAGGAATACGAGGGTTACCTCTTTGAGGATGAGAAGGAGAAGACCTAGGTTTAGGTCTTGTAGGTTCAAGCGTAGATTTCTCTGCAGTAGAGCGCTTCCCTTTCGAAGTGCTTAGCTTGGAGGGAGCACTAGGTGGTGCTGTCGGCTTGGATGAAGAAAGGAACCTTGAGGGATTTTTTGTTCATTTCATGGGATCAGTATGAGGAAGAGACGTATGAGGAGATGGAGAGGGTGTGAATGTTTGATCTTGGGAGCGAGTAGAGGGTCTATGTTTCTCTGGGACTTTGAGGATTTTAGCCCTTGGACTCTTTTAAATCACAGTTTTCTTCCTCATTAAAGTGAACTAAGGTTTCGAATGAAGCAAAGCACTAAAGGTAGTGGGGAAGAACAGAAGAGGTGGTGGAAGGAGTTATGAAGAGAGAAGTTTGGAAACTGCACCAAGAAAGGAGGTTTCTTGAAATATTCAACTGTATCACCTATGACTAGACCTTGAAAAGACTTGATATCATAGAAAAAAGTGATTTGATTTTATTAATAAATAAAACAAAAACAGTTTTAAAAGAAACTTTTTCACTAAAAGACAAAAACACAAAATATCACATGGAAAATGTAACACTCATTGGGCCCAAAGATGGTGGTGTTTAAGGAAACATATTGGACCAACATAGCTCTAAATTGAAGGGTTAGCCCAGAAGACTCATATCGTGCAAATGAGCTCAGAAAGTGATATTCAGAGAGATGGTTCTTCACTTGCCCAGAATTGTCTCATCCACACCTGAGAGACAAAAACTTCAACAAAAATATTAGCAATGCGCAAATAACAAATCATGATTTAAAATCCCTAAATTAGTTCTAAGCTTGCAAAATCTGTCTTCAGTTAGAGGTTTGGTAAAAATATCTGCTAATTGATATTCTGATTTAACAAATTGAATGCTAATATTCCCTTTTTGAACATGTTCTCTTATTGAGTGAAATCTCATCTCAATATGTTTAGTTCTAGAGTGCAAAACTGGATTTTCGAAAATATTTATAGCACTCATATTGTCACATAACAAGGAAATATTTTTAGCATTTAATTTATAATTAGCAAGTTGGGTTTTCAACCAAATAAGCTGAGAGCAACATGAAGAAGCAGCTAAAATACTCAGCCTCTACAGTGGATAATACCACGGTTGACTGCTTCTTACTTGACAAGACATTTAAGGACTTCCCAAGAAAACATCATATGCCTGATGTACTCCTTCTATCCACTCTATCTCCAGCAAAGTCTGCATCACAATAACTAACTGCAGAAAACTTATCAATCTTAGGATACCATAAACCAAAATTGGACGTGCCATGAACGTATCTAATAATCCTTTTAACTGCTGAAAGATGGGATTCTTTAGGTTTTGATTGGAATCTTGAACACATTTCAACACTTTGCACAATATCGGGCCTAGAAGAAGTTAGGTACATAAGAGAACCAATCATTCCTCTATATCTAGTCTCATCAACATTTTTCTCAGTTTCACCCTTTTCTAATTTTGAGTTAGGGTGCATGGGTGTTCCCATGGGTTTGGCATTTTTCATACCAAATTTCTTAACTAGTTCCTTAGCATACTTCTCTTGATGAATAAAAATGCCATTTTCAGTTTGCTTAATTTGAAGCCCAAGGAAGAAATTAAGTTCACCCATCATACTCATGTCAAATTTACTTGTCATGAGTTTTTCAAATTCAGTACAAAGGGTCTCATTTGCTGATCCAAAAAATAATGTCATCAACATAAATTTGGACTAAGATGAAAGAATCATTAGAATTTTTAATAAATAGAGTAGTGTCAGTGGTGTCTCTTTGAAATCTATTTTTCAAAAGAAAAAAGCTAAGCCTCTCATACCAATCCCTAGGAGCTTGTCTCAACCTATAAAGGGCTTTTGAGAGTTTGAAAACATGATTAGAAAAATTTCTTATTTTCAAAATCAGGTGGCTGTACCACATACATTTCTCTATCTATTATACCATTTAGAAATACACATTTCACATCTATTTGATATAATTTGAAACCACAATAAGCAACATAGGCAAGAAGTATCTTATGGCTTCCATTCGGGCAACAAGGGCAAAGGATTCATCAAAGTCTATCATTTCCTCTTGATCATATCCTTGCACCACTAGTCTTGCTTTATTTCTAGCAATGCTACCATCTTCTCCTAATTTTTTCCTAAATATACAATTGGTGCTAGTTACTTTCTTTCCAATTTCTTTCGAACAAGTGTCCAAACTTAGTTCTTTTCAAATTCACCAAGCTCTTCCTCTATAGCCTTTACCCAAGAGGGGTCAGTGAGAGCTTCATGGATATTTTAAGGCTCTATTTGAGAGAGAAAAGCCAAATTTATTTCTTCATTTACTTTTTTTGTGGAAGAACGTGTCTTGACACCTTGAGAGACATCCTTAATAACAAATTCATGTGGATAATTCTTTAAAAATCTCCACTCACGGGGTCTTGAAGACTTAGGAGCAGTTTCGGTTACTGTATGATCCAAAGAAGTTGTATTATCAGAAATTTTGCTAAATTCATGAGACAAAATAGAATTGTCTCCTGCAGAATCTCCTGCAGTAGCTTTATCAGATTCAGTTGGCCCAGAAATTTCTTTCTCTTGATTTTGGGATTCTCCATTTATGTCCTGAACTTGATTTCCTGCATCACAATCTTCCAAGATACTTTGAACTAAGTTAGTTGTGACAAATCACTTTGTTCATGTCCTTCTTGTACTCCTTTGAGCTTGAATCCTTGTACTTGCCTTTTTCCTCATTAGCCTTCTAAGTCTCATAGCCAAAAACACAAGTTTATTATCTGAAAAGTTGTCACTAGACTCACTTTCTTTTGATTCAATTTTGCATTTAAGGGATATTCTCTTTTTCTTTGAGTCTTGGCTTGTGTGTGTGGTTTCATAAGCAAGAAGTTTCCCTCTCAGCTCATCAAAGGTTATGGGACTTTGGTTATTACTCTCGCGCCAGGACAGTTTCTTTTGTTTTCCATTCTTTTGTGAGGCTTCTAAGGATTTTTCTCACCAGTGTTTGTTCTGTGTGGGTTAAACCCATAGCATCAAGGCTGTTTATTATGATTGAGAATCTCTCAAATATTTCATCAATACTTTCTCCATCCTTCATGTTGAACATCTCATACTCTTTTTGCAGCATATCAATCATAGTTTCTTTGACTTGCTTGGTGCCTTCGTGTGTAACCTGGAGTTTCTCCCATATTTCTTTGGCTGTCTTGTATCTTGACACCTTTCGATACTCCTCAAAGCTTATAGCACAGTGTAGAAGGTTGATGGCTTTAGCGTTCAGCTCCACTTTCTTCTTATCGTCATCATTCCATTCATTTTCTTCTTTTGGAGTCACCACTCCATCAGCACTTGTCTTTGTTAAAATTTTGGGACCACTCACAACAATCTTTCCAGTAGGCATAGTTCTTCCCGTTGAAGAAGGGAGGCATGTTGTTTGACTGGCCTTCTGTTAGAGTGTAGACAATTGTGGTTGTGCCCAAGTTGTTCGCCATTGGACCTTTGCTCCAAGCTGTGAAGCTTGATTCTTGAGACCTTGGCTCTAGATACCAATTGAAGGTTGTAGAAGGCTTAGAGAAGGGGGTTAAATCTATGACCTTCTTTTTGCTTTAATGAATTAAGCCTTTAATATCAAACTTACACTTAAAATCTGTTTGAACTGTGCAGCGGTAATTTTATGAGACAATTTCATTTTGTCTCATAAATATCAGAAAACAGATCTTAGAAAAAGAGAAGAAAGATGACACAAGCATGTATCCTGATTCAGTTGCCTTTTGCAATGCAACCTACATCCAGTCTCCACCACAACAGTGGTAGAATTTCCAGTATAGTTAAAGTATTACATACACCAATTTCTTAGGATTCTTTCAATCCTTTCTCTCTCAAGTTCTTACCTAACTTGACTTGGTTATGCTAATACCTAATTATTTACTCCAAGTGCTAACCCAACTTAGAAAGGGGCACCTCACAGGTACAAGATACAAGACACATGAAACAACCTAAAGAAATCTGAAATAATTCTAGGCTTTTCTCTCCAAGAAATTACATAAAGATATACATTGAAAATGAAATACAAACTGTAAAATATGAAGGAGATTAATGCATAAACAACCTCTATTACTATAAGTTGAACTGGATTCAGCTGACTCTGATTAAGTTCTTCATCTTGGTGGAATGCTTCTTTTACTAGAAAACACTGTCCAAAGTTGATGAACTCTACAGAGAAGCTCTTTAGAACACACTCAAAATCTGGTTCTCTCTCCTTGCCTTGCCAACCAAAAAATTTTCCTTTTTGTACCTTGTGCAGGATCAAAGATAGGGTTTCTGTAACAACCTCATTTGTCGAGTACGCGAGATCTTTTTTGAAGGTACGGATATCTCCAGAAGATCAGTAAAGGGAACACCTCTGCTGTATCATCAAGCATCTCAATCCTCATTGTTATTATGTCATCCTTAAGCTAGAACCTCTTATGAGGCAAGCTCGATAATGCAATCACGAAGAACCTAGTTTTTGAACCGTATCGGTTAGGTGTTTCGATTCTGGTTTTCGTAAATAGTCTCAGTTTGACGAACCAGACTCGATTCATGAGAGAAGAGAGATAATAGTATAATATTATCATTATATTAGTATTAGAAGATGCTTGAATGATATTATAAGGTTACCTAGTCTGTTTTAGTTAAAAATACGAGATCGGTTTAACCGGGTTCACAGTTTACTGGTGCAGCTTAGCACCAACACTCTTTGATGAATTTAGCAATGCTAATGCCTCATCATACATATTCTATTCTCATATTAAATATGTTACTAGTTTCATTTATGCTAGTAGCTCAGAAAAGAATTTTTAGAGATGTTTTTACGAGTGTTCCGATACATCTAGTTTTAGTAGTTATACACCTGAAATATTTTAATATTATTTTAATCCACCTCCAAACCAACCAATCACAACTCACCTTACATCCCCAAGACCTCCAAGGCTGTCTCATTTCTTCATTTTGGCCGAAAATTACAAGAGAGAAAAGAGAGAAACTTTCATGACACTTAAATCTTCAAAGTTTGATTTCTTCTGAACTAAAACTCAAATCAAAACTCTGATTACACCAAAATGATCCTCTCTTCTTCCTCTACATAACCATGTAACTTATCAAGATTGGAAATAAGGTTAGATGGTTGTACCTTTCCCCTTTGAATTTGGTTTTCAAGGAAGCATGCTTAAAACATGTGTTTTCTTGATGTTCTTCCTTAAATCTCTTGCTTAGCTTGACTTGTGAGCCAAGAATCTTCAATTTCCAACACGTTTAAGATGAGGAATTCCTTCCTAACATGTTGATTAATGTTTGGTCAGTTGAGGTTTTATGGATTCAAGGTTGTTCTTGATGTGTTTTAGGAGGAAAAAGTGCTTTAAGAACACTTCAAAGAGTAACCGGATTTGGAGCAGCAAATCAAGGTAGAGTTTGGTAAAATTAATCTTGTTTAATTGTGTTTGAGTTGTGTGATTATGATATGGTTTGGTTATGCTTGAAATTGATTGTTTATATGAGTGACTCTTGTTGAAATTTTGGTGAAATTTTGATGAAATTTGATGAAATTCAAGCTATGAACTTGTGTTCTTGTGGTTGCTGGAAAAACGAACCCTAATCCTTAAATTGGGGTTAAATTTATGTTAAAATCATGTGTAAAAGATGGGGCTTTAGTGGCTGCAATTTTATTTTGAATTATGGTAAAAATCGGTTGCTGAAAAGATTGAAAAACGGGTAAAAACAGAGAAAGAATCTGAAGAATTTACGAAGAATACGAAGAACACTTTGAGTGTGATGAAGAACATTGAAGAACACCTTTTAGATCTTAAAAAGGGTAAGGAAGTAAATATTTTGGTGTTTGGGGGGTATTTTGTAATTTTTGAAAGTTACGGGTGGTAAAAAGTGAATTTATAAAACTTTTAGGGTAAGGAAGGGTAAATCTTGAAAATATATTAACAAAATATTAAATAATAATATTTTATTAAAAATAATATTTTAATAAAAATAATAAAATAATGCGAAAAAAGCAGTTTTCTGTAAAAGCTTTAGAAAGACAACTTTAAGCGCAGAATCTCATAATTACCTTCATAAAACACTTACGGAATGGTAATAACATGTTAGTGAGGCAAAGATAAAGAAAAGATAAAAAGTTAAAGAAAACATAAAAACCAAAGAAAAGTATGTAAAGTTTTAATGACAGAAAAATAGACAGAGATTAGTGAACGAACTAGGGCAACATAGTTAGTCCTTGAGTTGCGGCTAGGGTTAGGTATAATATGAAAAGTTAAACTGTTTCAGTATAGACTTAATGAAACTATACTTGGGACAGGCTAACTATTCATACCAAAATTTACATAAGCTATAAATACATATGTTGAACAGAAAAACCAGAGCAGAGTAAAGAGACAAAGAGAAAAGAGTAATCAGAGCAAAGTAAAGAGACAAAGAGAAATGGGTAATATAATAAAGAGAATAGACAAAAAGAGTATAAAAATAAAGAGTTAAGCCTTGTGGCATGATATTCCATTGTATATTCATCTGTTACTTTTTCGTTGGCCCTAGAGGTCCTGTAGGCCCAAGTTCACCTACAGTGAGTTGTTATTCCTGTAGGCCAAATTTCACCTACAGTGAATATCAATTGTGTAGCTCAGGGTATTGTTCCTGTAGGCCAAAGTTCACCTAAAGAGATTTGTGATTCTTGTAAGCCGAAGTTCACTTACAGGGGTGTCATTTTGGTAGGCCGAAGTTCACCTACAGAAAGTTGTTGTGTTGTGTTTAGACTATTCCTGTAAGCCGAAGTTCACTTATGGGAGTGCTATTTCTATAGGCCGAAGTTCACCTACAGAGATAAAGCCATATCTAGGACTAGTTCCTAGGTAATCTCGGGATGCAGGGTGTAAACCGACACGTGAGCTCATGACCTACATAGGACAGACATGCATCATACTTGGTTGTGCATTTCTTTTGTTATATTTGTTGTATGAATGTATGCTTTCTTTGTTTGTATTCTATTCTTTGTACTTGTGTTTTATTTTCTTGTATTCTTTTGTGTGTGTTCTGCTTTCTGTTTTCTCTATTTTCTCTATTTATCTATATCTTAGGGTGTTCTAACTAAAAGTCTATACTCTAATAAAGGTTGAATCACCGAATGTTGTCAACTGCTTGTGATGTATTTATGTGTGGTTATTTATAACTGTTTTATCTGTTATCAGTTGTGAATTGATTATGAATGATTTTGTTTATTAATCTAAATGTTTTTTAAAAAAAAAGTGCCTTGAAAAATAACTACGCTTTAAACAATGAATCAGGCTCATATAATAAATAATAGATAATAATTAGGAAGACAAGTTGGTAGTACTAAGTTTCTAGTATGATCATGATGTACTAGAAATTGGGTCGTTACAGTTTCTCCCCAGGTCAACTTCTTGGACTTTGAGCTTTGATAATACATCCATTCACTTTCTTCAATTAGCCCCTAAATTAGGGGTTCCAATTCTGATTTTCTTGCTTGACCGAGGTCAACTGAGCAGCAAAGGATTATTGTTCAGCAGTAAGCCCTAAATCCATACCATTAAGAATATGCTTTGACTCCAAGTAACTTTGTGGACCATTGATTTACAGCAGCATAGATCAGAGATTTCTTTCTCCATTTATCCCAAAATAGTGTCACGGAGAGTTGGAGAAGGAGTGAAGAAAATAAAGTGCCTGTAAATGGAAATAAATCACCTTTAACTTTTGACTAAGCTTAGCTTCGTTTTGATTTGGATGATTAGACATTTGTGTTTGTGATTTACCTTTCTCTTTCTTTCTTCTCTGGTGAATGAATCAAGAAGAAGCTTTCTTCTCTTTCTTCATGTTTCTGACCGAAGTGAACTTGTGAATGATGGCTTTGGAAGGCTTCCACTTGAGTGATGCATCTTGGGCTGGATTTGCTTCTTTCTATTTAGCCCAAATGACTTGTGTGTCACATTTTTGTTTGGGCCGTGCTTGTGAGCTTTACATATTATGGCAGCTTCTGTTTCTTTGTTCCATTTGTTTGGGCTGCTGCCATTTTATTTCTTTGGCCTACAACACTAATCAAACACAGTCAAAACTAATTGGGTGTTTAACCCAATACATCAATGTTTGTCATCATCAATTAAGTTTGTTAATTTCTTAACTCAACAATTATCATATGTTATGAAATTTGATGTTCCTATTTAAAGTTGAGTAATATTATCATGATTTATTTGTAGTAGTAATGATATATGAAATTGTATCTGAAGTTCTTTTGTTAAGTGGTGACAACTATAAGGAATAAAAATATAAGATTCTCTTTCACTTAGAGTGTGCAAACATTGACTATGCTCTTCGTAGGGAAGAACCTCTAGCACCTACTGATACTAGTACTCGGATTGATATAGCATTATACAAACGGTGGAAAAAATCTAACCATTTAAGTAGGATGTTTATTAAGTCTTGAATTTCAACTAGTATCTGGAGTTCAGTTCCTTATTGTGTGAATGTCAAGGATTACATGAAGGCTATTGATGAACAGTTTAAGTCTTTTAGTAAGGTACTTACAAGAACTCTAATGGCACAATTGTCATCTATGAGACTTACTGGCGTAAAAGGTGTGCGTGAGTATATCATGAGGTTGAGGGACATAGCAATACAACTGAAAGCTTTAGAGATTGAGATCTGTGGCTTATTTCTGATGTATCTTATTCTGAATTCTCTTTCTACCCAATTCGGACTATTTAAGATTTTTTTTATAACACACATAAGAAAAAGTAGTCTATTAATGAATTACTGGTGATGTGTTTTTAAGAGGAAGGGAGGCTAGTTTAGGAACTTGGTGAAAGTACACCGTTGGTAACAAATGAGGGTGGTAAAAAAAGAGCTCATAAAAAGAAGAAAAAGGGTATTGCATCCCATCCTATGAAAAAAGAAAGTTCACGGTATTTTTTTTTTTTTACAAAAAGAAAGGACACGTGAAGAAGGAGTGCCCAAAGTTTAAGGCTTGCCTTGAGAAGAAAGGTACTAATTTTTGTGATCTTATTTCTTTAGTGTGCTTTAATCTAATTTTATTAAAATATGTCATGACACTTGGTGGATCGATTCTGGTGCTGAAATTCATATTTCATATACCATGCAAGGTTTAATAAGGAAAAGAAAACCGATAGAAAGTGAATTGAACATCTATATGGGCAATCAGATGTATTCACGTGTGGAAGTTGTTGGAACATTTAGACTTATATTAAGTACTGGTTGCATTTTAGATTTAGAAAGAACTTTTTATAGTCCAGATTTCTCTAAAAATTGATTTGTTTATCTAAGCTTGTAAAACAAGAATTATGTATAAATCTTTATGATGATACTGTTGATATTGTTAAAATTCTAATATTATTGGACGCGGTACTTTAATTGGTGATTTATTTAAAGTTTATTTAGCTAATAATGTTCCGTCAAGTTTAATGATTATACATGGTAATGTTATGAATGAAAAATCATCCATGTCATGGCACCGTAGATTGGGACACATCTCTATTGGGAGAATGAAAAAATTAATAAGTGATAGGGTTCTTAAACCTCTAGACTTTACTGATTTTGATACTTGTGTGGATTGCATTAAGGGAAAGCAAACCAAAAAGTCTCAAAAGGTGCTAAGAGAAGTTCTGACATGTTAGAAAATTGCTCACACGGATATATGTTGTCCTGATATGTCCTTAAGTAGTTAGAAATACTTCATCTCTTTTATTGATGATTATTCACGATATATGTATTTCTATATGCTTCATAATAAATATGAGGCATTGGATGCTTTTAAAGTTTATAAAGTTGAAGTAGAGAAACAATGTGAAAAAGCAAATTAAGATCGTGAGATCAGATAGAGGTGGAGAATTTTACGGGAGATATACTGGAAGTGGACAAGCACCTGGTCTATTTGCAAAGTATTTTTAAGAGTATGGTATTGTGGTACAATACACCATGCTTGGCACACCAGATCAAAATGGTGTAGCTGAAAGAAGAAATAGGACTTATGTTGGATATAGTGAGGAATATGCTTAGCAACTCCAATCTTCCTTTATCGTCATGGAGTGAAGCCCTTAAGACAGTAACGTATATATTAAATAGAGTTTTAGCCAAGGCAGTTGCTAAAATGCCATTTGAACTATGGAAAGGTTGAAAACCTAGTTTGAATCATATACACATTTGGGGTTGTCCTGCTGAGGTTCGGGTTTGTAATCCACAAGAAAAGAAGTTAGACCCAAGGACAATAAGTGTCTATTTTATAGGTTATATAGAAAAGTCTTAAGGTTATAAGTTTTATTGTCCCTCCCACTCAAGTAAAATAGTTGAATCTAAAAACACAAGGTTTTTAGAGCATGATATAAAAAGTGAGAGAAATCGTTCTCTTAAGGTTATTGAGAATGAAAATGTTTGTCAAACCTCTCCATGTACAAAAGTGTGTGATTGTTTAATACAATATCCATACAGATAGGGTCAATATAGAACAACCTATTACTAATGTTCCACATCATGAAGATAATATTCTAGTAAATCATATGGTGGACGATCAAACTCTTCATAATGAAAATGTTGTTCAAGAACACATTGTTCAAGAGCAACCTCAAGAAGAGGAAGAACCTGTTATGCCACTACCTTAATAAGAGGTTGATGATGCAACATTAAGAGGGTCAACTAGAATTAGAAGGGATGCAATTTATAGTGACTATGTAGTGTATCTTGCTGAGTCTAACTACGATATTTGAGATTAAAAAGACCCAACGACGTTTTTACAAGCAACAGAAAGTTGTAATTCTAATTTATGGCTTTATGTTATGAAGGATGAAATGAAATTTATGGCGGATAACTAAGTTTAGAATCTTGTAGAATTGCCTAATTTAGAAAAGACCATTGGCTGTAAATGGGTCTTTAAGACCAAGAAGGAACCATCGGGCAATATTGAGAGCTATAAGGCTCGACTTGTTGCCAAAGAATTTACTCAAAGGAAAGGAGTTGACTACAGGAAAACCTTTTCTCCTACTTCGAAGAAAGACTCTTTTCACATCATTATGGCATTAGTAGCGCACTTTGACATGAAATTGAATCAAATGGATGTGAAAACGGCCTTCCTTAATGGAGATTTGGAGGAAGAGGTCTATATGAGACAACCCTAAGGGTTTATCTCAAGTGCTGCTAAGGAGTTAGTTCGTAAACTTACACTACAAGAAAAATATTGAATACAGTTGAAATTTGCGTCGGATGTTAGCAACAGATTTACCGGTGGATATGGCAATAAATTTGTCAGGTAAAAAAGTTATCATTGGATTATATTTCTGATGGTAAATCTGCCGGTAATATTTGGAGAGAAAAAAATTGGTGCGAGCATTACCATCGGAATTACCATCCGCCGGTAAAGCTCAATTAATGGAATGTTTCTTTTTAGTCATATGCAATGCAATATTGTCGAATTTATCTGCCGGTAAATTTGATGGTAAACCTTATCTAAATTTAAAATGCGCGGTCCTCTCTCTTCACTTTCGAGAACACTCTGCTATCTCCCCCATTCTCCTCTCTTTTCTCTCTCCCTTGCAGCTACCTTCAGCAGCCCTCCAGTCACACTCCGCCAGAGCTGCCCACCTCTATTCTCCTCCAAAGTCAATGTCAAGTTGCATGTATCATGTTTTGTTGCTTCAAACGGATTTGCTCTCTCTGTTTCCGCCACGGTTGGAAGAGTTGTTGCTGCCACTCCCTCTGTCGCCGAGTTGTGTCTCTCTTCTGTCATCCAGGTAGGTTGTCCTCATCCCTCTCCCTATTCCATCTTGTTTTCATTTTCTTAAATAAAAAACCTTAACTCCTTTTTGCCCTCTCCGACAGTGCATCGCCGTCCTCTCTAGACCTTGAATCTATGAGTTCCTCTGTCCGCCACTCTGCGAACTCTGTCGTCGCCTTATTATTGTCTTCTGCCTCTCGTCACCGTTGCTTTTAGACCTACTCACCTCCATCTCCATTTCTTTCGGCGTTCAGGTATAGTGCGTGACTCTGTTACTCGATTCAGTTCTTCAGAATCTCGTCGCTAATTGTTTTTCTTCAACTTCTGTTACTTGTTCTTCTTATTGCTGATTCTTCTTGTTAATTGTTATGTTGTTGTTGCATAGATGTTCAGTTTTTGTAGTTTTTGAATTTATTTGCTGTTATTGTTCTTGATTACTTAAATTTTTTGCTAATAATTGTTCAGTTATCCTACTTATTGCTATTATAGTTCTTGTTGACTTGTTGGTGATTGCTACTGTTGCTATCATTGTTCTTGTTTATTTGTTAAATTTTTTACTAATAATTATTCAGTTCTTGTTAATAATTCTTTTACTAATTTTTTGTTAGGTGTCATTAAATTTTTTGCTATGTAGTTATTGAATTTATTTGCCTAGCTGTTATTGTTCTTGTTGTCTACTTATTGTTCTAGCTGTTATTTATTTGCATACTAATTACTGCCTACTTATTAATCTTGTTTGGATATTTCTTTTTTTATTTGACTTGTGCAAACTTGAATAATCATTCATTCTTCTAATATGGTGCTAATAAATTGTGTCAGCTAAAGTAATAAGATGTCGATGCGGCGTTTCTTGGGATTTTCTGGGCGAACTGATGAGGTTTGATGCAAAATCTTGCTCCAGGTTGATGAGCCACACTGCTGGGATATACAGTGTTGGTGGAGCCTTAGGATTTTGGGTCCTTTGCCGATTACATTATGATTTGTTTTATTCATTCGTTCCTTTGTTTATGCCTATGCATCTGATTATTTTTCACATACCTTCCAAGCGTTTGGTGAAATGCTACACTTATCATAATGGTAAAGTTTTAGTTTTTGCTTCCTTGCATATATGAATATCTTTCACGAACAAATTTCAAAGGTTCACCTATTTATAAACTTATAATACATAATTTTTTTAATGTGTGTTATTCAGTACTTTATGTATGTATTTTTCTGATCCCTTAACGACCCATAGTTAACAAGATCACTAGTGGACTAAGAAACAATAAAATCATCATTCTAGTAAATAACGCGAAGAATGTAACTCTAAATACTTGGTTACAGAGAGATATGCTGAGTACTACTTACCTCGATCCAGAATTACTACTATAGAAATAAAAAATGAACAAACAATGCAATGCTAGCAATATCACTAAAAATTTTTCAGAAAATTATAGTAATGTAAGAGGTTTAATTAATGCACTGTTGTAGCAGTAACAATGTAAAGTGCAAGATTATGGTAACACAATAGATTCATTACACTAACCCTTTGATTCTTCAACCACACTTGCAATTAGTCAAAGAATTGGGATCAAGATAGAAGAATGGAGAGAGATGATAAATTAGTTAATTGTTAGTATTTGGTATAGTTGATTTTTTATGTAATATAGTAGTATTAGTATAGCATAATCTCTAACGTTCATCAGTATTGCTCTTTCAATTTTTTATTTAATTTTGTTCAATTTTTGTAATTGAGGATTTGGTGTGGCATTTTAAATATGATTTTCCTACTTAATTGAATTCTCTTTTTTTTTTAATAATAAACTTTGATATTTAAATTTGTTTGTGAACTTTCCTAGAGATAAACATAAAACAATTTTAGGTTTATCTCAGGAAACCTATATTAATAAAGTTCTTGAGAGGTTTAAATACAAAATTGTTCACCAAATATTGCACCTATTGTGAAAAATGACACGTTCTACTTAGATCAATGTCCCAAAAATAAACTTGAAAAGGAACAGATACAAAATATTTCTCATACTTCAGCTGTTGGAAGCTTAATATATGCTCATGTTTGTACAAGACCTGACATTGCTTTTGCTGATGGCATGTTAGAAAAATATCAAAATAATCTAGGTATTATCCATTGGAGAGCTGCAAAGAAGTTTTTAAGGTATCTTCAAGGGACCAAGGACTTCATGCTTACATATAGACCAACCGACAATTTGAAAATTATTGGATACTTAGATTTAGACTTGGCAGGATGTGTTGATTCTAGAAACTCAATGTCAGGATACATATTTATGTTTGCTGATGGAGTAGTATCTTGGAAGAGTGCAAAACAATCACTTGTAGTCACTTCTACCATGGAAGCCGAGTTTATTGCTTGTTTTGAGGCTACATCACAAGGTGTTTGGTTAAAAAATTTCATCTCTCGGTTTAAAATTATGAATTATATCTCTAGGCCGTTGAGAATATATTGTGACAATTCAGCTACTGTATTTATGGTTAAGAATAATAGTAGTAGTCGAAATAAGCACGTCGATATTAAGTACTTAGCTATTAAAGGCCGAGTTAGATCTAGATAGAGCATATTAGTACTAAACAGATGATAGCTGATCTTTTGACAAAAGACATGCCGCCAGGATTGTTTAAGGATCATATTACAAGTATTGATTTATGTTCTGTAACGTCACTTATATGACTTATGTTGTATTATATGACATATTTTGTATGAAATTCTTATTATTATTTGTTTCTCATTTAATTTTGTTAGTATATATGCGCATACATAATTGAGAATGACAAATAAAATTTAGTAAAGAACCTAGAATAAGAACATTGGGCTTATTCATACAGAAATACTACGTAAAGAGTTTATTCAATTAGGAGATGTTATATTATAATGAGTAAACTACCATTTATACCCATGATAGTTGAAAACGCTGACATAACTACCCATAGAAAAAGGAAATTACCATTTGTACCCATGAAAAATGATTTTTACAAGCAAAATTATCCAAACCCTAAAAAATTATCTAAAAACCCCAAAATACCCTTATCATTACCACTGCTACCATCATCCCCCATCTCTCTCTTCGCATCACATGAACACTCTCCGATCTAACCTCCATTTCTCTGCCACAAACCACCTCTGCCACAAACCACCTCATTGCCACTCCTTCATCACCATAACCTTCACCTTTGGAGGAATCAAAATCACCCCAGAGAGGAATTTGAACTGGATGACGATGGGTGAGAGTCAAAATTGGATCTTGGTTTCAGCTGAATCTGAAGCTGTTTGAGAGAACAAAACATTGAAAAATGTATCATGGAGAAAGCTAATATAAATAGGGTGAAAAAGAACACAGATCCAAGGTGAGAAGAGAGTGAGGAGAGAGGATCAAATCTGAACAATCAAACACAGAACCTCATGTAGTTGGATTCACTTTTTCTAGGAGAAAGAAAAATGGTGAAAGAGACAGAAAGAGAGAGAGAGCTCACCGCGAATTTGGTTCGCAAAGGGGACCGCGGTGGTGGCGGCTGGCGTGGTGGCCCGTCAGGGACACTGGTTCGGTGATGAGGAGAAGGTAGCCCCGGTAGGTGAGGGTGGTCGGCGGTGAAAAGAGGAGAAGGGGCACTGCGACTCTAGGGTTGCTAGCGGCGGCGAAGCATGGGCGGGGTGGGTGCGAAGGTCCTCTGTTCGGCAAGAGCGAGACAGGGAAGGAGAGAAGGAGGGGTGGTCACTGACACTGACACTGGAGGTTGCAAGAATGGAAACAGAGGCAATTTGGAGTTAGTGGTGGTAAGGTGATGAGTAGATGAGGATGATGGAGTGGTTAGTGGGGAGCGTACCAGTGCTTGTGGGTTGGGAAGATGGAGGACTTGGCTTCATGGTGTACTTGCACCATGAAGGTGCTCTTCTTCTCCGGGGAAGCGGCAGCAAGTGTTGCTGTGGCTGTGAGGATGAAAGAGAGGAGGGTGTGGCAAGGAGCCATTGGAGGAGCGGTGGGGACTGAGTGGGAAGTAATGGTGAGAGTGTGTTAGAAAGGGAAAAGGGGTGGTGATTGGGTGAAGAGGGTGGTGGTGGGATTTGAGATTAAAAAGGGAATGATTTATAGTTAGTTTATTTTTTTATGGAAAGAACACAACTATTCATAAAATTTATAAAGTTTAGGTCCTCAATTCTAATCATCACAACAAACACTCTAACTTCATATGAGTTGGTGGTTCAAAAATTAGAAATTCTAAATTAAATTAAAAATTCTAGGTTATGGCTAAAGATACGTAAATTAATGATTTTATGAAATAACTAACAAAAAAAATTTTATAATTCTAAGCAAAATAATCCATATTTATTATGACTAAGAATAATTGTTTAAAAATTAATAAATAATAATTTTTTTTATCTATATTTAAACTAACACTAGTCAATTCTCCTGCTTTTACACTAAAAGGGGTTCACCCCATAATATTTTTTAAAAGTTAAGTACAATTTTAGTTTTTAAGGTATAGGCCAAAAAAATTTTTCGTCTCCAACCTTATTTTACATACAAAATTGTCCCTAAAATTTAAAACCAAATTTTAAAATTATCGTTTTTACTTAAATATTAAAATTTTGGACCAAATTATCCATAACAAAAAAATTATAAAATAAAAAAATTAAGAGAAAGAGAATGCTCCTACTCCTGCTAAGGGGGAAGGAAGAAGAAGAGGAGGAATGGAAGAAAAAGAAGAAGCTGTCTATGATCCACCTCTACCTCCGGTTCCATCGTCATCTCCGTACAATTTTGGTTCCTAAGGTAAGGACTATTTTAAAATCAAGTTAAATCTTATGAACAATTTTATATGCAAAAACAAGTTAGAGACGAAAAATTTTTAATTTTTGACCTATATCTTAGAAACCAAAATCATACTTAACCTTTTTTCTAACTATTTAACATAAATGAAATATAATCACTTTCATTGAAAGTCTTACATTGTTTATATACAATTTGGAAATATAAAAGTGATGAAAGCTTTTAGAGGTGCTTCTTAAATCTTAATTATAAAAGTGATGAAAGCTTTTAGAGGTGCTTCTTAAATCTTAATTATTCTAACTCTTTAAACTTGAGTTTGTGGTTGACTAGCTTAGCTAGGGCTTTACATTCTAATTATACACTTAATTAAGAAGGTCACGGAGTTCTTTGTTTCAAAAGGTTAATAAAAGCTAATTATGGTTTCAAAAACTTAATGATATTTGACTTGGTCTATCTTAATTAGCTGAATTTCAATCTGATCTACACCGCGTTGCACTGTTTTCCCACGACTCCTTCCTTGTATAACTTTCTCGGGTGCTATACGAATAATAAGCTTTCATCTTTTGTCATTAACAAAGACTAAAGTAGAAAGGGATGGAAAACTAGTCAATATGCCTACACTTTTCAAGTTAAAAAGAATAATTTAAAAACGCATATAGACAAAATTTATAATAAATACATGTATATATAATTCCAACTGCCATGTCCTGCTTATTCCACGTCTGCTTCAATTGGGTTTACATCAATCAACGGAAAAGAAAAAATGTAGTATATATAAATGTCAAGAAAAAAATTAAAACAAGTAAAACATTAGAAATAAAATAAAACTAAATATAAAAATGTATACTTAATTATTCCATTTATTAGCACAATCAACAAGTATAGAAGTCCCTCTCAGAATGCCCTTAATCTCACGTTATATAAATTTGCTTTGTATTATGAAACTTGTGATTGATAGTTTATAAAAAAACATTTTTAAGTATTTTATGTGTTTCAATTGTTTTAGTCATTAATCTCAATTATGTATGTATAGATTTTTATGATTGAGATTAGTTGATCAAAATTATCAAAATACTTGTTAATCTATATTCTTTATAATTTGAAATATAGTGGTTATTCGCATAAAATTTTTATGTGAAAATGATAGTAAAAAAAATATTATATAATAATTTAATTTATATATATTAAATTATCTAATAC
>NC_029789.2:16620183-16620946 GCF_000816755.2 Arachis ipaensis
TCTCATTAAAGATAAAATTTTTGACTTTTTAGATATAGAATTTTGATATTATGTTATAAAATCACTCATTTTAAAAATTTAAACTAATAAAAAAGATATATCAACTTGAAATATACCATGGATATTTTCTCAAATAAGACTTAAGAGTTTACCCAAGCCATGTGGCATAATTAAATGGATGGCTATCCCACTAGACTCAGACTTTATAAGAGAGATAAACTATGTTGAATGAGTCATTCACGATATATACTAACTAATTAAGTCACTGGCAAAGTGCTTACATAAAAAAGAAACTGAAGGCTGCAGTTGAAAATCTAGATTAGCTGAATTAAGCACTGGCCCGCCTTAAGGTTTGGCTTTAGTGAACGTATATAACATGTCACTCTCCTTTGAAATGGCCAAACTATGAACGTGGCCTTGCTTTCTAATTCACCTGACACCTCAACTCAGAGAATCATAACTATTTGAACGTATTGTATATAAAGAACGAAATTACATAACTTTATTTTGCCACTCTCACTACACCATATCCGGCAAATAGCAGTGGTTATGTATAGGATTAGCAGCGATTTTTAACCGTTGCCAAACAGATAGCAGCGGTTGATATACCCGCTAAAAGATAGCACTATATATCCATTCAGATTGTTAGTATTGATACCGTTTCAATAATAATTGGTTTGTGTCAAATTAAAGAAATTATTCGAATTTGTATAATTATTTGTCATTTAATTAAAAATATTATATATACATAACAAATTAACTA
>NC_029789.2:16620969-16633395 GCF_000816755.2 Arachis ipaensis
TAAAAAAAAATATATTTTATCTAATAATATTTGATGCAACAATAATGTTTATAAAAGAAGTATTTGTATGTCTAAGGACTACATGTGATTGAATGTGGAATACGAATGAGTAGACTTGTATGAACATCTAGGACTAGGAGTAGTAAAAAAATCGTTTAATTATATTTGGGCTCTAGTTAAAGTTTCGCCTGCTGTAAACAAAATAATGTCCAATAAAATTAATTTATGTAACCGTGACTAATTATTGTAGTATAAGCGGCTAATTTTGGTGATGGTGAGTGAAGAAGAAAAGAGTGGTGGAGGGGCAGGGCCAGAGCATAGTCATGAATGAGTGAAAGCTTGACTGAAAGAGAAGCTTAATTGGTTGACCATTCTTTGCATTGAAGTCTAGCTATTAGGTCATCCAAAATTAAAGAATATATAAGGTAAGTTTTAGTATGATTATCCAAAAATAATTATGGTACTTCAGGAGGTAAATATGGTTAAACTTAAATATTTTATATTTTAATAATATTTTTTTGAGTTAATACTTTTTAAAAATATTATTTAATAATAAAAAATATAACTTTATTATTATAATTACCATAATCATTCTAAAATAACCCATATAATATAATAACTAAGAAGTGAATGAAGCGAGCAAGCAAAGCACCACCCTTTATATTATGTCACATTAATATTTGGCTCTTTATTCTTATCCTTATCTTCTCATGATCTCATCGATCGCTCTATAAATTCACTCTCGTGTATACTTTTTTCCTTCACCCCCCACATCATAATTAAGATGAACAGCGTGCTTGCTTGTTTCAACTGGAGAACTATAGTAACCCCGGAAGATGGGTATGAAGAAGAAAAAGAAATAGTAGAACCACTGAAAGCGGTATATAGAGATGAGTTAACGATAAAGAAAGCTCCTCCAGTGCCATGCAAGGCTCCCAAGAAAAGTGTTCGCTTTGCAGACGAAGAAGAAGGAGAAGGAGAAGGGATAAGAGTGAAGGTAAAGATGACAAAGGAAGAAGCCAATCGATTGTTATCAAAGTGCAAAGAAGGAGGCCTTCTTGATTTCAAAGACGTTGCTCGTGAGCTTGTGAATATCCCTATCCACCGAGTTACTGTTCTCTCCATTCCTCAACAACAATAATAATCTTGAAGATAAATCACCATATATGTATATATAGCACCAGATTAGATATAGTAGTTATGCTAGTGATATATATAAATAGTAAACGTATGTTTTTGCATGGTTATTGTGATGCACTCAATCGTTCCAATACTGTAATAATGCCTGATAAACATGTTTTTCTTAGCTGAACATGTGTTTGAGCTAGCTTTTGCTCCTATTATAGCTTAGAAAATTTATTAACTTCTAATTGCTTAACATAACATTAATTTCTCGAGAATTATTTCAGGAGGAGTGCTATATAAGGCCAGCAAATTTTGTGATTTATAGTCATCAATTAGTTATTAACAATATTTTTAATGATGTGAGATTTCATTTAATAATAAAAAATTATTTATTTTTTTTTTTGTTTATTAAGCGATAATGAAAAATTAACGATAATTAAGAGATATAAATTAAAGCAAACAGTAATGAAAAGTTATAAAATAAAACAACTTTGACATATTTTATTTTAAATTGATTTTTTATTATGTCACAAAAGATTTTCTTATATTTTCAAATCACATAATAATGGCATGGTGGTAAAGCATGAATTTATTTTTCCACATGTGATGATGCCTTTATAGAAATGCATGTAGAAAAGGTAAACTTGAAAAGTAATCCCCGGCCCACGAATTTTCTTTCGACTCTATTTTTGGACGAGAACTCACATGACTCCCTTTTTGGACCGCTGTCTCTTCACCCCTTTTTTCCTCTGTTTTTTTTTCTTTTCTTCAGCTCTCCTATTATGTCTTTTGTCACGGTTTTAGACACACTCCAATGTTATTGTACTGACACTTGAACTTACTCAACTTCTTAAACTAAGACCAAATCAGTTTAATACTCAATATTTAGCAAAAAAGTTAATAACATAAGAGAATACAAGAGAAAAGAAGTTTTGGTGAAAAAAATATTTTATTACTCAAGTGTTTGTTACAAATGACTCACTCACCTAAACTCTAACTCTCACCTCTTATTTATAGTCATTCACTTTCTCAATGGATAGTTAGGATCAAATCTAATCTACGGTCCAGATTGAACATCTAGAACATTTACTACAAATATCTATCCTACCACATTTCTCTAAATACTTCTAGATTATTCCATACTACAAGATTTTTGCTTGTTTATAGAAATTTTTTTGTAAAAATTTTAGAAAACCTCCGTACCATATTTTATTTATGGCAAAATATGAAACTCCCATTGATTAAGACTAGTTTAAATTTTTAAGCCCATTTGCCCAAACAAATAATGAGTCCCTAATCTACTTTGATCAAATCCAAACAAATTTCACTCCAAACAAAATTTGTCCAAAAAATTAGAAGAGGAAGAAGAGTGAGATCTAATGAAACCCTAGATCTACTTGCCGCATCTCTTCGCCATTGTCACCATCAAGCTCACCGTAGCGTTTGAGATCAGAGGGAGCTTTCGTCGCTGCTGTTGTTCATCATCGTTGCTGCCATTCATGAGCTCGTCGTTGTCGCCATCAACCTTCTACATCAATGTGTTGTCTCCTTCGTATACATGCAATAACTTCATCAATGCATACTTTCCAATTCTTTCAACCCTTCAACTTCATTAACACTTAATTTCCGTATTTTCAATTGCAGCGCATGAATCTCACCGCAGTCAAAGACGCCGACAAAGTCATGGAGAGGTACGTTGAGGACTCGCTCGTGATCCTCCCTCCTCTTAGGGATTGCTACCGCACGTGTTGCAGCGGCGCGCCGTCACATGAGAAGCTTAGCCTCGTGGACGTTGGAATAGGTGCTGGTCCAGAGTTGTTTTTGCCATAGCTTGTCCAGGTGAATTTTTCGCTGCTTTTTTTTTCCTTGTGTAATTAGATTCAATTCCTTTTTTCTCTCAGATCTAAAGCTTGAGTCTAATGTGGCTTTCGTTGGTAGGTTGCATCTGTGGATAATCGGGGTCTGTCAGCCTGTTCCCTGTCCAATGGCACCATCTTCTCTTTCTTTTTCTCTTGCTTCTTCTTTGCTGCATGTCTTTTGTGCTTTTTTGCTACCTCTTAACACCGTCTCCATTGGTATGCGCCGATACTTTCCTCCTAATTTTGCTTTGTGCTAGGTTGTTTCTTTGATTATTTTTTATTCTTGATCTTTGTTTGGTTAGATTTTTTGTTCCATTAAGATCTGTTTTGAGTTCTAAGTTTGTTGATCTTTGTTTGGGTTCCTTTGATTGTGAATCCACTTGATTTAAAAACTCCGAAATTTTTTTGATTGTTGTTTATTTTAGAAGATTTATTATACAGAGGTGCTCCCCATTGAAAACTATTGTTAGCATCTTTGATAGAAATCTAAGAATTTTTGGTTAAATTATTTGGTTTGGGGTTTGTGCTGTGATAATTAGGAATTGAAATAGATTAATGGTAACCGATTAATGTTGGTGCATCTGTATTTTTGGATTTCCTAAAATTGTATGATAAAATCATTGTCCCTTATTTATCATTTATTCTAAATTCATTGTGCTCGATTTTCATCTTTCATTGGAATATTTCAGTTTTCTTACATGTTTACCAATGTCCCGGGATAACTAACATATACTTATTTGTTTATGATATTTACACCTCTCTTTTTATGTTCTTCTTCAGATTTTTTATGATTGTTGTTACCAATGGGAGCATGATTTCGGGACTTAGAGATCTTGGAGTTCATGAAATTGGCATGTTCATTAGGATGCTTGATCTGTATGTTGATTTTTTTATTTATTTTGACTACTTGGTCATTGTTTGTATAGTTTATTGGTTGTATTAAGCTCTGTTATTCAGTTCTAGGTTTCCCAATCTCTGTTTGGGTTCCTTGGATTGTCTGTCTACTTGAATTTAATAGTTTGAAGTTTTATAGTTATTTGATTATGATATTTATATCTCTCTTTTTGCGTTCTTTTTCAGGTTTTTATGATTGTTGTTACTGATGGGAGCAGAATTTTGGGACTTGGTAATCTTGGGAGTTCATGGAATTGGCATCTTCATTAGGATGCTTGATTTGTATGTTGCTTTTTTTTTTCTTTTTTTTTACTACTTGGTCTTTGTATATATTATTGGCTGCATTAAGCTCTGTTATTCAGTTATGGGTTTCCTGATATTTGTTTGGTTACCTTCGATTGCCTGTCCATTTGAGTTTAATAATTTGGAGTGTTATAGTTAATTGATTATGATATTTAGAGATCTTTTTTTACGTTCTTTTCCAGGTTTTTATGATTTTTGTTACTGATGGAAAGAAAGTTTCATGCCAAGACATTGAGCTTATAAGCAAATCCTACTAGCTTGTCAGGAAGCTAATTTAAAAAAATAAAATAAAATCTTAAAACAAAATTTGTTTACAGATGCATAATTTAACAGAAAGGTGCCTACAATTATATATGAAAAAAGATAAAGTTGTGAAAATATTTTTTACCAGAGCAAGGATAGATCCTGGATTTACATCTCTAGGTATCCATCTTGAATTTCTCTATCATGCAATTTATAGTTTTCATCCTTTTAGTTATATAAATAGTTGATTGTATGAGTTATTCAATTTTTATTTGAACAGAATGGTTATCTGTTACCTAAATTATTGATGTAATTTGTTTGATTTTTTCACCCTGTATTTAGTATAGCAGAAGCTGAAAGAAGAGAATGATGATTTGTTTAATTATTTTCACCCTGTAAACATATTTTTACTCTCATGTTCTAGTTTTTTTTTAAGTCTACCTTTTGCTATGATTGATGTCATAACCTGTATTGTTCAATTTTCTTTGAAGTGGTATCTTCCTTACTAGCAATCATTGTAAAGAATAATTTTCATTATTAGGTTTTGATCAACACAATGTAGCAAATACTATCTAAATTATTCCTAATATGTTGTTAGCTCTACCGTGTACCTTCAGAAGAAGGTGGTTTAAGAAAATGGTTGGTTCTGCTTTTTTAGTACTTGCTACAAATTCCTATTATTAGGGGTAAAAAAAATATGGATTTTCTGTAGACATTGGATATTTATTCGGGGATACAAGTGAGCATTACAGGTTTTGCTTGCCATTTGTTCATTCTTGTTTACTCTTTAGTTTTACCACACTTCTGCTTTTAATATTTTACTATCTATGAACCTACTTAAATACTAATAAATTTTATATTTTTTAAATTCTAGCACATTTAAAGGCACCCGAACAAGAGGTGTTCTTGTATTTATTCTTGGGTTCTGGATGCTAGATCTTGCCAACAATACTGTACATATAAGGTTAAAGAATTAGAATGTGCTTCTTTCTGTTATCTTTATATTGATGAAAGAAAGTAAGTTTTCTAAAAAAAATACTAGTCATCGCATGTAATTCTAGCAATTAAAGCCATCTAGCAGATTTTCTTATGAAATCAATTTGTTTGAAACAAGTCATAATAATTTGTTTTACTTTTTTATGCTGAAGAGTTATTATAGGAGAAGAGATCCTTAGGATGGCGTAGAACAACTCATGTAAAGGGTCTCTCAGAAGAATGACGATTCTATCTTTTACAGAAGCATGCTTTTTTTTTTTTATCATATTTGTATTTTGTATAGGTCTTACTTGAAGTTAATGCTTATTTTCTACTCATTGGTATTATTTATTTCTTACATGAGCAGATGGTTTCCTTTCCTGACAAATAGAGCTTGCTGTGAAGCCTGTAGCAATATTAAGGCCGCATTTCTTGTTGTTGTGGTGGGTTACTATCTGATATCATTTTATATATTGTCAGATCATATAAAATATGTAAATTTGATTGATCTGAATTATTTATTTCATACCAATTTGATTTATGTAATTTGTTTAAATTTCTGTTAATTCTATACTAATTACTAATTTCTTTAAAGTTAAATAATTTTTAGTTTGATTGATGTAATTTTTTCAATCAATAATAGTAGTTTATAGCTTTCAAATAGGTTTAGTTTCAATTTTAAATTGTTTGCAACCGTGCAGTTTGATGCAATTTTTTTGAAAATTTAGTTTTTGTGGGGGTTTTAAACTGCCACAAAAATTTCAAAACACCGCTAAAATATTCAACTCAAAACCCCCCACAAAGCAGACAAAGAACCACCACCAAATTATGTCCTGGAGGTTCTGCAAAATCGCCACAGATAAGCTCGTGGCACCTCAAATTTTGGAGGTTTGGGAAACTCCCACTAACCTTTTGGTGGGGTTTCAAACCCCCACAAACTAGAAAAATACCGTCACAAATTAACTTGAATCTTATAGTGGTATTTTGGAATCTTATAGGGCATTCTAGAACGTTTTGGAACTATCTAGAGAATTCTCAAACTCTCCAGAAAACTATACAAACATCATTAAATTTAACCTTCTAAAATTTACTGTGATATTTTTTCCACCTATTGCGCAGACGTCCTTGTTGCGTTCTGTATATGATAGCGCTCTAGGTGTTCTTGGAATTGTCACAGATCTTCACGAGTTTTTCAGATAGCTTCAGTTATTGGGAGTTCTTTTCAATTTATCAAGTATTGGATACTTGGTAGTACTCCTCTCTGTCTCACAATGTGATTAGCTAAGATTTCTTCGATTTTCTTATCAAATGATCTAATTACTACGGGCGAAACACGATTGGAGTCACCTCTACTTGGTTTCTCTCGGTCTCCATGATATGGTTTAAGCATATTCACATGAAAGACGAGATGGATCTTCATAGAAGAAGAGAGTTGTACTTTGTAAGCAACCTCCCCAACACACCCAATGATCTCAAATAACCCTTCGTATTTACGGATTAAGCCCTTATGAACATTGTGAAAGGCTTTGAATTGTTGTGGAAGAAGTTTAATCATTACCTTGTCTCCCACTTGATAGCTTGCATGCCTCCTCTTCTTATCTACTCATTTCTTCATCCTCTTTGCAGCTTTGTCGAGGTAAGAATGAGTGACATTTGCTTGTTCTTCCCATGACTTAATCATATGATAAGCTCTAGGGCTCTTTCTTGAGTAAGAGAAAGAAAGATAGTGTGGTGTAAGCGGCTGTTGTCTAGTCACAATCTTGAAGAATTTTTCCCTATGGACTCGCTCCTTTGCAGATCGTATGATAATTGAGCAATGTCCCAAAATTTTGTCTAATCCTTATGATGAGCACTTACGAAATGCCTCTCAAGTAACACTCGAGTAAGGCATTCACTCTCTCTGTCTACCCATCAGTTTGAGGATGGAAGCTTGTCGAGAAGTGAAGTTCTGATCCAAGAAGTTTGAACAACTTTGCCCATAGTCGTCCTATAAAGCGTGGATCTCAATCACTAATGATGCTCTTAGGCAATTCCCAGTACTTCACCACATTCTTGAAGAATAGTCGTGCTGCTTCCTCTGCAGTGCAATCAGTAGGGGCAGGTATAAAGGTAGCATATTTCAAGAATCGATCCACTACTATGAGGATAGATCCAAATTCCTCAAACTTCGATAAGAAAGAGATAAAATCCAAAGACACACTTTTCCACAGTCGCTTTGATGGAGGTAGAGGTTCCAACAACCTACTTAATGTCTTATTTTCAATCTTATCTTGTTGGCATACAAGACAAGTCTTCACATAATTTTCCATGTCATCCTTCATCTGAGACCAATAATAGGAAGATTCAATGAGTGCCAAGGTCCTTTGCTGACCTTGGTGATCAGCCCACTTAGTGTCATGACATTTTCTCACAAACTTTCTTCTTAGATTTTTTCACTTAGGGACATACAGACTTCTCCCTTTGGTGTAAAGAAGATCATTTTCTAGTCAAAATATTTGGTCTTACCTTCTCTAGCCAAAATATTTGGTCTTACCTTATCTAGCCAACTCCACCAACTTCTGGGCTAATGGATGATGTAACCCTTTCTTGATGATGCGTATAATGTCTCCTTCAATCATGGAAATGGCTGCCAATTCAGTCTTCAATAGACGGATGAATCCAACATCTAGCAAATCCTTGAGTTACTTTTTCAACTCCTCAAGTTCTAGCGGTGCCATCCTATAAGGTGATGAGACAGGCAGCTTCGCTCCTAATTCCAATTTAATCTTGTGATCCACCTTTCTCTTAGATGGTAGTTGCTTTGGTAACTCGGGAGGCATCATATCCTTATTTTCTTCGAAGACTTCCTTAGTTTCGAGAGGAATGTCTTCTCTTTTAGATGTTAACTCCTCTTGTAATAGAGTCAAATATATAATCTCTCCCTTCTTGATCCTTTCTTGAGTTGCATGGTGGAAAGTATCAGTGGTCCTCCAGCTTTAGAGACTGTAGAGACCATGCATAGAGACCCTTTCTCCATAACGCATATTATGCCGTAGTGTGGCATAGGTATTATATTTGCCTTCCTTTGCAAATCGAGCCCGATGACTATTTTGCAATCGTCCATGGGTGCTACTGAGAAATCCTTAAGCCCTTTCCAAGAATCAAGAGTCATCTCAACCCATTTTGCTATTCCCTTAAGGGGTTCACCTTCGGTATTCATAGGTTTGAACCATCCATTCTTTTCATTGATCTTCAACCCATGCCTCTTTGCTTCATCAAACATGATGAAGTTGTGTGTAGCACCAGTGTCGATCATAGCCATGACAGATTTTTCATTGATAAAGGCTTTGACATACATCAAGCCTTTCTTTTCTGCAGTACTTGCCTTTTTGTCCTTCACAGCATTTACGAGTTGGACATATCTAACACATTTAGTTGCTTGCGATTGAGCCTCTCGTTTCTCGGTGATAGATGCCAGAGTTTCTAACATAAGACAGTCCTTCATTTGGCATGGTCCCTTGCATATGAAATATTCTCCTTTGGGCACGAAAATCTTCTTCTTTTCCTTGTACTCTTTCTTTGAAAAGTATTTTTCTTCCTTCTTGGTTGAGAAACTCTTTTCCTTATCTCCCCCACCTTTAGTAGAACTAGGCTTGGAGGAAGACTTGGGTTTAGAGTCTTCCTGATGATACTCAGTGAGTGATTCAGCCACTACGATGGCCTTGTTGACATCCTTAACATTCCTTCTTTGTAGTTTTTGCTTTGCCTAAGGTTGGAGTCCATCAATAAAGAAGAACAATGCATCCTCTAATACTAAGTTAAGGATTTAAAGGGTAAGAGTAGTGAACTCCTTTACATAGTCGCTGATCGTACTCTTGTGCTTCAACTCCCTCAACTTCTTCCTTGCTTCATAAACCACATTCTCATGGAAGAATTAACTTTTTATCTCCCTTTTACAATCTTTCCATGTGGCTATGTTGCAAGTACCCTTCTCCATATCTACACATTTTCTCCTTCACCACAAAGTAACATTATCAGAAAGGTAGAGAGCTGCAGTCCACACCTCTATTGCTTCTTCGACCACCCTTGACCTTTAAAGTACCTCTTCATTTGCTATAAAAAGTTATCCACCTCTCGAGCGTCCTTCACGCCCTTGAACTCCTTTGACTTTGGGAGATCAATCTTTTTCATCCCTCTTATAATGGTTGGTCGAGATTTTTTCTCCTCGAACCAAACTCGAACTTCCTCAAATAGCTTCAAGGAATTCTCAAGTTTCTCTTCGATTTGGAGCATGCTTTCTTTGAAAGCATCTAGTTTTCCTAACACGTGAGTCTCGAGGTTTTCCTTATCATGTTCTATCCTTTGGAAGCGCTCATCCATAGTGGATAGCACATTCTCCAACAAAGAAATCTCTTTTCTAAGAAGTTAGAATCCTTACCTCTAGGCTCACTTGAAGAACGGGCCTTCTTGCCTCCCCATTGAGAAGGAATAGCATCTCTTCCCCTTTGAGACTCAATATGCTCCATGGTTACACTAGAAGTCATACCCACAAACCCCTTGTACTCCCTATCGAACCTTGCTCTGATGCCAAATTGTCATGGCATTGGGCACATTCCAATGCTACCGTGCTAGCACTCAAACTTACTCAATAAGACCAATTCAGTTTAACCCTCAATACTTAGTAAGAAAGCTATGAACACAAGAGGACACAAGAGAAAAGAAGTTTTGGTGGAAAGAACACTTTATTACTCAAGTGTTTATTACTCAAGTATTTATTACAAATGATTCACTCACCCAAACTCTAACTCTCACCCCTTATTTATAGTCATCCACCTCCTCAATGGATGGCTAGGATCAAATCTAATAAACGGTGCAAATTGAACATCTAGAACCTTCACTACAAATATCTATCCTACCATATTTCGTTAAATACTTCTAGATTATTTCATACTACTCTTCATACTTCTATATACATCCACATTCTTCTAGGATACTTTATGACCATCCAGAGTCTTCTAAAATCTTCTAGGGTATTCAGGGACCTTCTAGAGCATTTTAGAACGTTTCGAAACCATCTTTAATATTTTCAAACACTCTAGAAAACTATACAAATACTGTTAAATTTAACCTTTTAAAATTTAATGTGACACTTTTCTTTGTATTATTTTAAACAAAAAACTACATTTTCCAAGTCTCCTTTAACAAAACAGAAAAGGTCATTTTTTTGGTTAGGGGAGCCGAGCGCATTCGCTCTCCCCCATCGTAGATGGTTCAGCCACGCTCGGTGTCACAAAATGATTGATTCAATCCAAGACTTCAGATAAGGCAGTAGGCTCGAGAGATGTAAATCCAGACTTCTTGAACTCAATCCTGTAAAGAGTTATCAATACTTTGCTTTATACCTTTTCTTCCAATATCATAGATCACGAAAAGGGTTTAACTCAGGCTGACTTTCTGACTTGAAGCAAAGTGGACAGCCGAAGAGATGCTTTGGTTGATATCAGTTGCCGTTATATGAAATTAATGATTAAAAAGGGTTAAATAATATTTTAATTAAATATATCAAATTATTTAATAATTTTTTAATTATTAATTTTATAAAAATTAATTTTATGTATATGAGTTTTCATTTTATTTTAAATGTAAATAATTTAGTTGAATAATTTGCTTATCTTGTAAATCGGTTAAATCTTTGAGATTTTGAAAAATTATATTAGATGGTAGTTATTTATGAAAATTTAAGTTAAAAAGTAAGTTTAAATATGCTCCAAAAGAAGAAAAATATATTTTAGAGTAAACTACTATTCTATCCATAAAAGTTTAGAACGTTGATAGATCTACCCATGAATAAACAAAATTATCATTTTTACCCATGAATGATGAACTTTTGCTAACAAAACTATCCAATTCCTAAAAAATTATTTAAAATTTCAAAAATATCCTCTAATATAACCTAACTCTAACTTCTCTTTTTACTCCACACCACCATTCTCCCAATCTCAAACTCTACCACTACCACTCTCTTTCAAGAGCTTCAACAAAGTTGGAACTCCACCTTCCTCAACAATGGTCTTTTTGTTCCTATCGTTATCATTCGCAAGCAAAGCAAATTCGTTAGCGGCTTCTACCCTATCATTCAATTGATCTATTTGAACATTAGCAATGAAAGACCATATACCCAAGACAGAATGGGTCGTTGCTGGCAATCAGAGGGAGCGAGAGGACAATGCCGCCACTGCTACCTACATCCGCGGCGGAACCGTCAGCGTCAAGGATGGAGAGGAGCTAGCACATGTCACCGATAAAGGCTTCGAGGTAGTCGAGGACCTTGCGGAAGTCTGTGCTGGAGACGATGGTGACGATGTGGCGGAGGATGGAGCGGTGTTTACACTTGCGGACAAGGGAGACATCACGGTCGAGGTTCTTGGAGGCTTTAGCAGCGACGCGACGAATAGAGTGCTCGTAGAGAGGGGGCGTTGGGGGAGGAGGTGGTGGAGGTGGCAAAGTGGACGAGAGGTGGTGTGGAGTAAAAGAGAGATTTGGGTGGTGGTAAGGTTTGGGATTAGAGGAGGGGTGGTATGGAGTAAAAAGAAGTTAGGTTATATTAGAAGGTATTTTGAAAATTTCAAATCATTTTTTAGGGTTTGGATAGTTTTGTTAGTAAAAGTTTATCTTTCATAGGTAGAAATGGTATTTTTGTTTATTTGTGGATAAATTTGTCACCGTTCTAAACTATCATAGATAGAAATGGTAATTTATAACTCTATATTTTATTATGTTACAATATTTTTAGTGTAGGTTTCAAAATTAAAAAGTTTAATTTTGATATATTGACAATATAAAATATTATATACAATCATTTAATCATATCAATTTTTTTGGATGGCCATTCATGTGGTAAATGTAAAAAATAATTATCTTTGCTCACATGACGATACGTAATTAAATACATGTGTAAAATAATTTTATACTGATAGTGTACTAAAATTAAATTCAAATAAAAAATCCAAATATGTATATATTTTTGTTGATGTGGTTACTCATATAG
>NC_029789.2:16633416-16640129 GCF_000816755.2 Arachis ipaensis
GGTCAACTTAAAAAATATATAATTTTATTATTTAAATTTAAATTTAATGTATTTCTTTTATTTATAAATGTTACTAGTAGAGTTCACTTGTAATTTAACCGTGAATCAATTAGTTACTCAAAGTTAGTTATAGAAATGGCTAGTTGCAGAAGTTGTTAAGGTAGTTAATTGTTATTTTACTGTACAAACAAGTTTCTTTGTGTATAACTAAGCTACTCTTCATTTATTTCAATACAATGAGAATCATTTTCTCTTATTAGGTAACGTTTGTTTTTGAAGACAAGACACAAAGATATAAACACAGGTATATATGTTTATTGTTTAATTATTAAGACACAAAATTAAAAAAGACACCGTTACACATGAATACCCATAAAATATATGTAATTTGTGTCTCTTCAAAAAGGTAAGACACAAACAAATGAAATTATATTTTTATACTATTTTACTTTTGCCTCATTTTTCTCTTTTCTTCTCCACACACTTTTCTCCTTCACGAATAAAGACTCTCTTCTCTTTTTTTCATCTTTGTTATTATTCATCTTCATTCTGGATATATATATCGATTGAGTATAAATTACTGAAATAGAGTACATTTATTTTTATAATTTATAATTTTATTTTTACATTTATCTTTGTAATTCATAATTTTATTTTTCTTCTTTTTTTTCTCTGCTTTCTTTAATCTTCTTGACACAAACCCTAATAATATATATTTATGTAAAATTTTGTTTTATTGTTTGAATTTGCTCTGAATTATAAAAATGGAATTATAAATTAGTTTATGTAAAATTTTGTTTTATTGTTTGAATTTGCTCTGAATTATAAAAATGGAATTATAAATTAGTTTGGCTAGAAATATAAATCAGGTTGAAGGAAGAAGATGAAGAGATAGAGATGCAGTTAATGAATTTTTTTTTTCATATATCAAGAGTAAAATAAATTTTTTAAAATAATGTGTATTCTGTCCATTATAATTAATTGCCAAACACAATACTTTTTGACTGTGTCTTTGTGTATGTGTGCCGTCTTTGTGTATGTGTGCCTGTCTCAATATTTATGTTTTTGTGTCTGTCTCAGCCTTTGTAAGACATAACCCAAGGGAGCTATATCACAAATCTAATATGGTATTAGATGCAATTTTTTAAAAACTCTCGCTCTTTTTCTCACTTTTGCGCCACATTTCTTTTCCATTTTTCTACATCTTCCTTCGTCTATTTTTTTTATTTTTTCCTGCTCATTCTTCACACCTCGAACTCACATGATAGAGAGTTGATGAGAGTTGCTTCAATTCACAATTTCACAACACAATTGATGAATTGAAGGCTCCGATTACCACATCGAGGGTGAACGATCGTTCTTCTTACTTCAGTTTTTAGAATTTTCTTTCTTCGAACTTCAATAAGCTACAACCATGGCAGATCCTTTCTTCCTCTCTCTAGCTAATTAACCAAGTTTGGTTTTAGTCACACAACAGCTCACGGAGGAAAATTATCATTCCTGGAACCGAGCCATGAAGAAGGCTCTCAACACAAAGAGAAAGCGCGGTTTTGTTTTTGAAATTGTCTCTCATCTAGATCCTATGCTAGAGGGTAATCCAGAGAAATTTGAGAATTAGCAATGCATCAATGATGTAGTAATAAGTACCTGAATTTTAAATTGAGTGTCAAAAGAAATCGCAACTTCACTGGTGTATGCTGAATCAGCTGAGGAATTGTGGAATGATCTCAAAGAAAGGTTCCAACACAGTAATGGACCAAGAATCTTTGAGATTAAAAGAGAACTGATGAATTTGCACCAAGGTGCGATGATAGTGTCTCAATACTTCACCAATATCAAAGTTCTTTAGGAAGAATTAAACTCCTACCGTTCGAAACATTGTAATTGTGGAGATGCTAGACCTCTTTAAAATTTCTTGCAAGCTGAGTATGTGACACTGCTTTTTCATGGGTTTAGATGACTCTTTTGCTCAAATTAGAGGTCAAATTCTGCTTATGGAGCCTCTCCCTGCTATCAACAAAGTTTTGTCCTTGGTGGTTCAAGAAGAAAAACAGAGATCAATTGGTAATGCCTCATCCTCAACTCAGGTTGCTTTCTTAACTAAAAATTTAAACACATACACTCTCTATGGTAGAGAAAGAAAGAACGTGAAGAAGGATAAACCAATGTATTCACACTGTGGAATGCTTGGTCATATGAAAAAATGCTATAAATTGCATGGTTTTCCTCCAAATCGTGCTAGAGGAAGAGGAATGAATCAAGCTACACATAACATCACAATGGAGAACACTATACATTATCAAGAAGATAACTCCACTTTGACACTGAGCGCAACACAGATTCAGCAGTTGATGAATTTAATAAACAATCCGACAAATTCAAGAAATACCCTCAACTACAGCAACTGAAGTAGCCACACCAAAAGGTATTGTCCTCAACATCTCAATTTAGAGATCAAAATTATCAAAATACAATTGGATTCTAGATCGTGGAGAAACAATCCCCATTGTTTGCAATTTATTCCTTTTTCACTCCATTCACACAACTCAACAATATTCAGTTTCTTTGTCTAATGAGCAAATTTTTTCAAGCCAAATACATTAAATTGGCACTATTTTGATCAGCCCTAATATAACCCTCAATAAAAACGTCTTACATGTTCCTAAATTTTATGTGAACTGCTTGTTAGTTTCTTCTTTCTTATCAAACACATATCTTACTATTACCATTGGATCTTGTGATTTCACCATTTAGGGAAACATGTCACTGAAGATTATTGAAAAGGGTGAGCTGGATTATGGCTTATACATCCTACAAGATTCAATTCCCTCCAATAAATTGAGAATAAATTAAAGGCTGATGACTGTTGATAGCTCAGAACTATGGCATGCTCGCTTAGGACATGCTTCCAATAAAGTTCTAAAATCTCTCATTTTAGTTTTAAAGTTTTCAAATAAAAATAATTTGCACAAAAGTGAATCTTCAACCTGTCTTATTTGTCCTCTTGCCAAATTTAAATAACTTCTGTTTGAATCCAACAACAATCTCTCTTTACATGCTTTTGATTTTGTGCATTGTGATGTATGGGGGACATATCGTATCTCAATATGTAATGAAAAGAGATATTTTCTAATGATGTTATTAGATTTTTTTGGATTTACTTGTTAACTTCTAAAGCTACAGTTTACATGAAATAGTTTTATACACTAATAGAAACTAGTTTCAAAGTAAGATTAAGTGCTTCAGGTTTGATAATGCTAAGGAGCTAGCTACCACTAATTTTTTGCAAGATGAGTGTTGGATTATTTTCATGCCCTTATAAGCCTCAGCAGAATGTAGTGGTGGAGAGAAAGCATTAACACTTATCAAATGTGGCTCGAGCACTATACTTTCAATTCCAAGTTCCAATGGCTTTTTGGGATGAATGTGTCACCACTACTACTTTCTTCATAAATAGAACACCAACTTCATTACACAACATGAAGTCTCCATTTGAAGTTTTGTTCAAAAAATCACCAAATTATCAAGCTCTCGGGACCTTTGGATGCCTTATATATGTTGCCACAAGGTCAGATTTAGGACCAAAATTTAGCCCCAGAGCTGATCCAAGAGTGTTCTTAGGATACAGATTATATAACTTGAAGACAAAGTAATTTTTCATGAAAACATATTGCCTTTCACCAAAAGCCCTCACACTTCATTGCGTTCTGACCTCTTTGATCACTTAGTTTTACCCCACTCTATTCCTAATTTTGTCACCCTAAATATAACTCCACCTCAACTGTCTTCTGATCAACCCTACCACCCACCACTAACACCAATTCAACCTAACTCACCATAGCTAAGATGATCCAATAGAACAATCCTACCACCATGTTTGCAACACCAAATCAGCGTATCCGATCTCCAACTATATAAGTAACCATAGATTGAATCACACTTACCATGACACCATAAATCAAGCCAAGGTCATTTTAGAACCTTAGCTTTACCATCAGGCAGTAGTACATCATGAATGGAGGGAGGTAGTACAAGCTAATAACACTTGGAGTTTAGTTCCTGTTCCACAAGGCAAAACAACCATTGGTTGCAGATGGGTTTATTAGGCAAAACTCAAGGTTAATAATAGTTTAGAACGATACAAAGCCAAACTTGTGCCAAAGGCTATACACAGCAAGTTGGGATCGACTTCAAGGATACATTTAATCCTGTAGCCAAAGTCTTTACCGTTCGAGTTCTATTATTAATCGCAGCTATTAAGAAGTGGAACTTTGTCCAACTCAACATCAACAATGCTTTCTTGAACGGGAACCTCGATGAAGAAATTTACATTCCATTAGGGAACCCAAATCATAAAGAAGGGTTAGTTTGCAAGCTGAATCATTCATTATATATCATGAGGTAAACATCTAGACAATGTTTTGCAAATTTTGCTCTACACTCAAGCAACATGGCTTTAATCGTTATTGCAGGGACAGATTCCACAATAATTCAACAAATGCAACAAAAATTGCAATCAATCTTCAAACTCAAGATTTTGGGAGACCTCAATTTTTTTTTGGGTTTGGAAATTGCGAAATCAGCAAAGGGGATCTCTTTAACTTAGAGAAAATACACCATGTCCCTTCTTGAACTCTAAGCCAGCTTCAGTTCCAATGGAAGCTAATATCAAATTTAGGGCAAAAGAGGGTGATAAACTTCAGGATGCATCAGCTTATAGGAGACTAGTTGGGAGGTTAATGTACCTCACAATTTTGAGGCCTGACATCACTTTTGCAGTAACATAGCTTGCTCAAATCATGTCTGATTCCAAAACTCCTCATCTCAATGTTGTCCACCAAGTATTGAGATACCTGAAAGCAGCACCTGGCTAGGGAGTTCTCTTGATGCAAATTGGGGAAGCTATTTGGACACCAGAAGATCCACAATTGGATATTGCACCTTCTTGAGAAATTACTTGATCACCTAGAAAAGAGTCTTTAGAAGTTCGACTGAAGTAGAATATAGAGCTATGGTCAATACTGTCTGTGACTTTTGAACTTACTCAAATTCTTTGATATCAACATCAACTCTGTCATGCTTTTTTGTTACAACGTCTCAGCCATGCAATAATTAGCCTGGAATCCCACATTCCATGAATGATACAAACATTGAGATATAGTCTACCATTTTATCAGAGAAAAAAGGTTGAGGTAGGGTTCATCATACTTGTTCATGTGCCAACTAAACACCAGTTAGCAAACATTTTGAGAAAAGCGATTCCAACACCTTAGTTTCGATTCCTCATCTCCAAGTTTGTATGCTCCAACTTGAAGGGAAATATTAAAGTTCGCTTGTAATTTAACAGTTGATAAGTCAGTTACTAAAAATCAATTATAGAAATACTTAATTGCAGAAGTTGTTAAGGTAGTAAGTTACCTTGTGTATAAATTAGCTACTCTTCATTCATTTCAATATTGTAAGAATCATTTTCTCTCACTAAATCACAAATCTAACAGTTATTTGGTGTCTTATATTTATAAATGAAGACTATTTTTGTAAATATATATACATATACATCTAGAATAATTTGAAACTTTGAGCATAGAGATAAGTTCACAAGATGAAACGAGTACAAATTTTTCCGCACGCCACTTTTCTACAATTATTTGTCAGGTTAAGAACAAACAATATCCATGGACGTATATGGAGAAGAAATTGGACCGAGGTGTGTACCATTTTTTCTTATATTTTTGTATTAAAATTAATCAATAGAAAGTAAAAAAATATATTATCTTATATACTAACAAAATTATACATAAGGATAATATAAACATATTTTTTTTAATAGAAAAATGTATATTTTATCTGTTACGCACAATGCTTGAATTCCATCTACCCTAGTTAACATGTAGCTTGAGAATTAATTATTCTGGCATTTATTTCATTTCAGTTTTTGTCGAGTAAATATACGAACAATGGAATAATTAGTAGTTGACTGACATCATTTTATATACAATCCCGCTACTGTTGCCAACTTCTACCGATTCTGATTTATAATGGTATTTAATGAAAATATTTTTGTGGATGTGTCTAATAAAAATATTTTTTTATGGCTGTGTCTAATGAAAGTGTCTTTATAAATGTATTTTCTAGATGTAAATATAATAATTAATTATTGTTAGTAATAAGTTGACAGATAATTTTTTTTTTTTAAGTAAAGGGAGCTCAACACAACAGAGTGGAGCAATAAAAGTAGCTAAAAGTACCATCGAAAGTAAAAACCACAACCCCTAATCATTTTTGGCATGGCCATCAACAACCAAAGGGCTCACCACCAATTCATTCCTCTGGATACGTAAACGACCTGTTGATAATTTCCACCACACTTGAGGCCTGATTTCTGAAGAGTCTGCGATTCCTTTCCAGCCAAACTATCCATATAACAGCAAAGAACCCAATAAACCACCTTTTTCTTTTCCTGTCCACCTTTCTTGGTGATGAGGTCCTCCAGCTTTTAAAGTGGTGCACACCACACCTGGCAAGTGATTTCACAAGCAAAAAACAAATGAAAATCAGTTTCCACAGACTTATGGCATAACACACACAAATTGTCATTTGGATCAATAATCTATAGTCTACACAGTCTATTCTTGGTATTCACCTGCCAACCAACACAAACCAAGAAAAAAGCTCAATTTTTGGAGTTGACAGATAATATATTGCTATCCTAT
>NC_029789.2:16641568-16643021 GCF_000816755.2 Arachis ipaensis
GAGTAATAATTAAGGTGGTGATTTGTTGATAAAGTCTTACGATGTATGGGATTCGGTAAAATTTGGAAAAAGCGGATCCAAATATATCTTACTACCACATCACTGTCAATCTTTGTAAATGATGATTATCCTACAAAGCCATTTAATCTTCAATCGGGTTTATTTGTAGCAAGGTGATTCTCTTGCTCCATTTCTCTTTGTGCTAGTAGGTGAGGTTCTAAACCTTTTTTTTTCCAGAGAGAGTGAAGCCGTTGATAGTTGGACAGGATAATTAATATTGAATTGTCTCATTTGTAATTTGCGAATGACATGATTTTATTTTGTCCTTGTGATGCTGAAATAGTTGTTAATCAATGGCAGAGCTTTGTTAAATATCATTATAAAATAATAAATATCATTAAATATCAATCTTACAAATTAAATAATTATATTTATAAATTTTATTTTAATATAAATATTATTATATAATTTTTTATTAAAATTTTTTATCCCTCCACAAATTTTTTTGAAGTTCCGCCACTATTGTCAATTACAAGAGATTATTACAAGGTTTTGAACTTATGTCCGGATTGAGTATCAACAATGGCAAGTCAGTAATTATTGGTCTCAATTATGTGAAGCTAGAACTATTCACAGAGCATGAAAAAATCTGGGGTGTAGTAAAGCGAAGTTACCAATCCTCTGTTTGGGAATACCGCTAGGAGCAAATCTAAGGAAAATGGATACTTGGTAGTTGGTAGCCAGTTATTAACAAAATTGAAGATAGACTGAGGGGATGGAAGGGCGAAAATTTTACTAAGGCGAAAAACCAGTTCTTATTAAAAGGGTATTAAATAATCTCTTTATGTACTGTCTTAGTTTGTTTAAGATTTTAAGATAGGTGGCATCAAAAATTGTGTCACTACAAACGAGAGTTTCTTGGGAGAAAGTTGATGACAGAGGTCTTCCAACTGTTCAGGGTGTGTTTGGCAAATACGTTGGGGATCACAGAAGTTCGTTTGAGTTTCTTGAAAGTTTCACTTTGATGTTTGGCAATTTCTTTCTTTTTAAACGCAGAATTGATTCTGACTTTAAACCACGTTTAGGAGAAGCTAAAATTTGTAGCTTCTGCGTTTTACGTTTCACGTTTAGGAGAAGCTAAAATATTTCTTTTTTACCAACCCTACCCTTCATTTTCTTCTATAAGAATGATACCAGTAACTATTATCTTCACAATCATTCTTTATAGTTCTTCCTACTTCTTCATAGTATTTTCGTTCCATTTTTTTCATCAAAATTGTTCAGATTTATTTCAATCACTAACAAATTGAATATTTTAATTTTTTATTATTTTTAGTACTCATTTTCATATTTTAATTTTTAGGTTTTTTTATTGTATTTTTTATTTATATTTTTTAATTATATTTTTATTTATATGATAAATATTTTTATATTATTTGTGTAATTCTTTTGA
>NC_029789.2:16644786-16645775 GCF_000816755.2 Arachis ipaensis
GACAAAATAAATAAAAAATTAATTATAAGTAACAATAGAGTCATAAATAATAAAAATTTATAGTCTAAAATAATACTAAATTAAAGAGTACTGATGATACTAAAAAAATTATAGAATATTTTCTTTTTGTGTGACATTATAAAATTTATAGTACTCTCCTTTATATTTTTATTTTTTATTGTATTTATTTTATTTATATGATAAATATTTTTTATATTATTTTTTATAGTATTCTGATTTTGCAGGTATATAAAATTGATGTCTCTTTTAGTAATTTTTCATTTAAAAGTGATTTTGAGTAGTATAATCCAAACAACATTTATTTTACTATAATCAATTTTAATATAAAGATTACCAAACATAAATCACGTTAACCTAAACTAACTTATTATCAAAATCAATTTTACAAAATCAATTTTATGCAAACTCCAGTTTGCAAACTGTAATCCAAACACACACTGATCAGTAGAAGCTCATTCAAAAGCCAAAAGAGAAAAGGGACGTAGGTGTTGGTGATGTAATTGTAAAGAAGGGAATTGTTTCTCTCAAATTTTTTTATGAGGAGTGCTAGGACCAACAACTTTTGTGATTTGTAGTCATTCAATAGTTATCAATGATGGTTTTAATGGTATGAGATTAGTGTGAGATTTCATCTAATGGCTTATTTTTCTTTACTGGTTACATGCTGACCAAAATTTAACAAAGTTGCTGTCCTTAGACTTTTCCTTTTTTTTATTTGAGAGGATAAAGTGTTATTTTTTTTAATTAATTTTGTAAATGAAACTAAAAAAAATAAGAGAAAAAATATTAAAGGATTATAAGAAATTACACTTTATTTCTTCAATTTAAAAAAATTGAAAAAATTTATTTTCTATTTTAAAAATTTAAAAATTTTTAGAACATTTTAATTTTTTTATTTGTTTTTTATTTTTTAGAATTAAATAATAAATGTGTGGTTTGAAAAAAGTTATAAAATTAGTTATAAAATC
>NC_029789.2:16647619-16686970 GCF_000816755.2 Arachis ipaensis
GTTACAAAACTAAATAAAAAAAATTTTATTTATCAAATATGAAAATGAAATGTCCGTAATAAGATTTTACCAAATTAAGCTTAGATATGAGAAATGAAATAATAATTTGAATTATTATTTGGAAGTGGTAATCGGTGAGGCGTTGTAGATTTAGGTATTTGCATGACATTTTGGAGTTTAGATTCTTCATTTGGGGCCACTTCTTAGTTGTATCACATGAAGGAAGACACAAGAAATTAAAGAAAACAACAAGTGTTGGGTATTATTAATTAAATGACCGACATGTCACGGCCTTGGACACACTCCAACGCTACCGTGCCGGCACTCGGACTTACTCAACCTCTTGAGTTAAGACCAAGTCAGCCTAACCCTCAATATTTAGCAAGAAAGTTAAGAACACAAGAGAACACAAGAGAAAGGAAGCTTTGGTGGAAAGAACACTTTATTACTCAAGTGTTGGTTACAAATGATTTACACACCCAAACTCTAACTCTCATCCCTATTTATAGCCATCCACCTCCTCAATGGATGGTTAGGATTAAATCTAATCAACGGTCCAGATTAATCATCCAGAACCTTCTTTACAAATAAAATGGGCTCTTCCCTGTAGATTCGCTTCTTTGCAGATTGTATGAGAATTGAGCAATGTCTAGGAGTTTTGTCCAATCCTTCTGATTAGCGCTTACAAAATGCCTTAAGTAACACTCGAGTAGGGCATTCACTCTCTCAGTCTGCCCATCGGTTTGAGGATGGAAGCTTGTTGAGAAATGAAGCTCCGACCCAAGGAGTTTGAACAACTCTGTCCATAGTCGTCTTGTGAAGCGTGGATCTCGATCACTAATGATGCTCTTAGGCAATCCCCAGTACTTCACCACATTCTTGAAGAATAGTCGTGCTGCTTCCTCTGCAGTGCAGTCAGTAGGGGCAGGTATAAAGGTAGCATACTTCGAAAATCGATCCACTACCACGAGAATAGATCCAAACCCCTCGGACTTCGGTAAGGCAGAGATGAAATCTAGAGAGACACTTTCCCACGGTCGCTCTGATGGAGGCAGAGGTTCCAACAACCCACTTGGTGTCTTGTTTTCAATCTTATCTTGTTGGCACACAAGACAAGTCTTCACATAGCTCTCCACTTCATCTCTCATTTGAGGCCAATAATAATAAGATTCAATGAGTGCTAAGGTCCTTCGCTGACCTTGGTGACCAGCCCACTTGGTGTCGTGGCATTCTCTTACCAACTTCCTTCTCAGATTGTCCCATTTAGGAACGTATAGTCTTCTCCCTTTTGTGTAGAGAAGGTCGTTTTCTAACCAAAATCTTTTGGTCTTACCTTCTCTAGCCAACTCCACCAATTTCTTGGCTAATGGATCGTGATGCAACCCTTCCTTGATGGTATGCACAATATCTCCTTCAACCATAGAAATGGCCGCCATCCTGTATGATTTTGAGATAGGCGATTTCGCTCCTAACTCCAATTCAATGTTGTCATCCATCTTTCTTCTAGGTGGTAACTGCTTTGGCAACTCGAGAGGTATCACATCCTTATTTTCTTCAAGGACTTCCTTGATTTTAGGGGGAGCATTTTCTCCTTTGGCTGTTGACTCCTCTTGTAGTAAAGCCAAAGACATCATCTCCTCCTTCTTGAAACCTTTCTTGAGTTGCATGGTCGAGAGCATCGGAATTCCTCCAGCCTTTGAGATTGTAGGGACCATGCATGGAGACCCTTTCTCCATGACGCATACTATATTGTAGTATGGCATAGGTATTATATTTGCCTTCCTTTGCAAATCGAGCCCGATGACTATTTTAAAATCGTCCATGGGTGCTACTGAGAAATCCACAAGGCCCTTCCAAGAACCAAGAGTCATCTCAACCCCTTTTGCTACTCCCTTAAGGGGTTCACCCTTGGTATTTACGGGTTTGAACCAACCATTCTTTTCGGTAATCTTCAACCCAAGCCTCCTTGCTTCATCAGGCGTGATGAAGTTGTGTGTAGCACCAGTGTCGATCATAGCCATGACAGGTTTTTCATTGATAAAGGCTTTGACATACATCAAGCCTTTCTTTTCTACAGTACTTGCCTCTTTGGTCTTCACAGCATTTATGTTTTGGATAGGTCCAACACACTCAGTTACTTGAGTTTGAGCTTCTCGTTCCTCAGCAATAGATGCCAAAGTCCCTAGCTTGGGACAATCCTTCATTTGGTGCGGTCCCTTGCACACGAAGCATCCTCCTTTGGGCACGAAAGCCTTCTTTTTTTCTTCGTACTCTTTCTTTGAAGAGTATTTTCCTTCTTTCTTGGTTGAGAAGCTCTTTCCCTTGTCTCCCCCACCTTTAGCAGAACTAGGCTTGGAGGAAGACTTAGGTTTAGAGTCTCCCCTATGATACTCAGTGAGTGATTCGGCCACCACGATGGCCTCATCGACATCCTTAACATTCCTTCTTTGTAGTTCTTGCTTTGCCCAAGGTTGGAGTCCATCAATGAAGAAGAACAATGCATCCTCTGATGCTAAGTTGGGGATTTGAAGCGTGAGAGTAGTAAACTCCTTTACGTAGTCGCTAATCGTACTCTTGTGCTTCAACTCCCTCAACTTCTTCCTTGCTTCATAAACCACATTCTCAGGGAAGAATTGTCTTTTCAATTCCCTTTTGAAATCTTCCCATGTGGCTATGTTGCAAGTGCCCTTTTCCATATCTACGCACTTTCATTACTCAAGTGTTGGTTACAAATGATTTACACACCCAAACTCTAACTCTCATCCCTATTTATAGCCATCCACCTCCTCAATGGATGGTTAGGATTAAATCTAATCAACGGTCCAGATTAATCATCCAGAACCTTCTTTACAAATATCTATCCTACCACAACTCTCTAAATGTTTCTAGATTATTCCATACCACTCTTTATACTTCTATATGCATCTATACTCTTATAGATTACTCTATGACCTTCCAGAGTCTTCTAGAACCTTCTAGGGTATTCCGGGACCTTCTAGGACATTCTAGAACGTTCCGGAACCATCTAGAGTATTCTCAAACACTCCAGAAAACTATTCAAACACTGTTAAATCTAACCTTCTAAAATTTTCCGTGACAGACAGCACAGTGCTAGTTAGGTGATTGGCATGGCAGCAGCAATCACGTCCTCAATCTCTTTTCAAATCCATTCAAAATTTTCTACAAGAAACTAATGGAATAAAATTAATCGTTAAATTCATAGCGATCAATTTAATTAGTCGTTAAAATCTTAGTCGCTAAATCACGATTACATTATTACTGGCAGAACAAAACTCAAATTTTCTATCTAAATTAAATTACACTTTGAGTGCTACTCTATGTGGATTTTTCACATCCCGAAAGGATTACTAACTAACACGCTACATTATTATTGGCTATTACATTATAATAGATCTAAATAAGCTAAGAAAATTAAAGAAATATAACGAATTTCTAGCTAGTTTTCTACTCTACAACAAATTAATACACACATACACCCGAAAACACATAAACCAAATTAAGATTAAAATTCATTCCTAGCTAGATTACATGGATCATACATCATATATATTTACGTACCTCATAATTATATCTAATTAACCTTCAGCTACTCCTCTTCATCGTCACCTCTAAGATTTACAAAATGTAATTCTCTCACCACTCCTCAGTACAAAAAAGGAATGGAAGAAACTACTGAACAATATTTTATATAGATAGAGCAAGAAAAATGGTGATGATGATGATCATGTATGTATCTCTGTATCAAACTCAAGCATCTCAGGGGCCTCCAAGATGCTCTCCAAAGAAGGCTTCCATGGTCCTTGTTGTTGTTGTCTTGCTCTCTCAATTTGTTGTAGCACTTGTTCAAGCTTCAACCCTCCTCTTCTTCCTCCTTTCTCACCATTCAATTCAAGTATCAACCATTTCAACTCTTCTTTTGTCAACACTACTTTCACCCTTCCACCACCACTTCTCTTACCTCCTTCTCCTTGCTTCTGCTGCTTCACTTCTTCTTCACCTTGTTCCATCAAAGTGCATGTCTCCATGCAATTCCCCATCACTTTCCTAATAATAATATAATGATACCACTAATTAAATCAAACTTTGATTCAATTTTCTTCCAGAGATAGTGAAGACTTTCAGGCCTTTAATTTGAATCAGGGGAACAAAACTATAACAATAATAATAACGAGGATGGAGGGAAGAATGGAGAGAGATATATAGGTATTTATATAAATAAATACACTTCAATTAATGGGCTCTGTTTAACTAATTATTATTATTATAACTATAGCAAAATAATGAAATGAGTATGGTTCGTGGAATCTAAGCCAAAAGAAGAGAGTTCACGGATATTTGTTTGATTATGGCTAGTGATTAGAGTAGTCTAGTGGAGTATATTTTATTTTATTATATAATTTGCTCAAAGAGTGACGTATTTCTATCTAAATTATTCTCATTACTCTAAACTAAATAATAATTAAAAGTCCCATCTCTCTTATTGTTTTACCATTTGTCGCCTTGTTTAGGGTCATTAATTAAAAAGTTGCTGTTTTTAATTAAAAAACTAATAGCTTCAATAATGGGGGTCGCAATTGGGTTGCCGGTGATGTAGACATTTAACTTATTCTTTGTCTGCAAAGGATCAATCATTTTGAACAAATCAACTTATACGGAAAAATGTATGTATTACGTACCGTAAATTACGTACCGAATGAATTTGTTGGATCAGATTATAAACTGATTCTTGAGATTCGTGCGTTGATTTGAATTTTTAGATTTCATTTGTATTATTCTCGTCTCTGAAAATTAAATTTCGAATATTATAGTAATTAATTTCGCTAAATAGTTAATGAAATTGTAAACGCCATTAATAATAGACTGTAACTACACACCTTTATTTATTTTTATTTTTATCTATTCTAAATTCTAGTTTCACCACAAACATTTTATCGCCGCAGCTCCTGTAACAAACGCTCATTGCCGCCTCCCTGTGATGCTGCTCATTGTCACCGTCATGAAGCTTCTCAGCGCGTTGCATTCGTCCGCCGTCACCGCAACGAAGCTCCTTCTCCTTTGCTGTTCTGCTGCTGTCCCAACGCATCTTTGCCCTGCATTCTCCTCAACACCACGTCCCTGTTTAGCGTGGTCGCTGTCGTAGCCTTGAACCAGCGTCGATTGTCCTCTTCACTACAACAATTCCGGCAGATAGCGGCAAAAATTTTGCGGTGGTTTTATAAAACCGCCGTAAAACGGCAACCTGCGGCACATATAGCAGCGGTTTTTCTCGAACCGTCGCTATATTTCAATCAGGCTTGCATTTAGCGGTGTCTTTTCGAAAACCGCTGCTATATGTACCGTCGCGTATTACCATATATTGCAATGTTTTCTTTAGTAATAACCATCTGAGTATAATCTAGTTAAGTAAACACTACTATCTTAAGCTACATTTGTTTAAATCATTGTTACTTAAACTCGTAACACTTTTTCTACCTTCGTTTTACGTAAAAAAAATTCACAAGTTAAATAAGCTATATATGTTAACTCATGTGAACAAATTTACCAATAAGATTTTCTTGTTTACTTTATTGGCATTTAAATTTACATTCAAACATGGATGTAAAAGAAGAAAATAAAATCATACTCTGAACTAATTAAAAATCAAACATTTTCTAAAAATAATAATTATATACTATGGTAAAAAATTAATTCGAAGCTGACCCATTCGAATTACTAGGGAGGTCCTAGCGTGCATAATTTGAATCACCCTGATTCGAACTATCCTAAGACTACATGCAAGCATAATTCAAATTGGACAAATTCGAATTACAAGCATTACTACTAATTCGAATATAACTAATTCGAATTAGTGTTGGTTTGTCTAATTTGAGACTGATTCGAATTACATAAAAATGTGCTTTTGGGAGATCCTGGTAATGTTTTTCAATTTGGTAGAATTGTATAATTTGGTCCTCCATTTGATTTAATTGTGCATTTTACCCAATATATAAGGTGCCTATAATAACTATGATTAGATATAAAGTATACAACAAAAAATTGTGTGGCAATCAAATGTGTTCATATGATATATATAATTATTAGCGCCATATACATCGAAGAGACATTTCGCTTGGTGGTAACATGATATTGTTAAAACTTTTTCTTCTTCCAGATTCCAGGTTCGAGCCCTACCTTCTTCGTTTGTGGAAGGCTTTACATAGTTGATATTCTACAGTGATCCACACGTTGTGGGTCTATTGGTGGAAGCGTGGGTTTAACGATTGAGTCAGTTGGACCACCGGACGGTCCGGTTCGATTATAATAACTATGAACGGAAATACTAAAATTTGGCAGCGGGTTATCGATTGAGTCGGTTGGACCACCGGACGGTCCGGTCCGATTCTAATAACTATGAACGAAAATACTAAAATTTGGCGGCGATTTAGAACCGCCGCAAAACAAATGCTGTTTTCGTTTATTTGCTAGACGTTTAGCGGCGGTTATTCTAGCGGTTAGCTAAAATCACCGCTAACCGTTTACCCGCAGCCTATCTTCCAGCGTTTGGTTTAACCGCCGCTATCTGCCGGAATTGTTGTAGTGTTTGTCGCGCATCTTTAACAGCCAAGTCCAACTCGGTCCGTCACTGTGCCACCCCCACCACCTTCCCCACCGTGAGTCCCTTGTGTTTTTTATCGGGTTCGTACCTGTTTTACCTGTTTCTATTTTCAAACCATATATTGGAGGGAGAAAAAATTTGGAATTTTTTTTAGTAGTGTTTAATAATGAACATCCACATCTTAGTAAAATGAACATCCTACAGAGTATGTGCATTTAAAATCAAGCAAATCAAATAAGATACCCAAATAAACATCCACTTTAAAATGAACATCTGACTTAGTTGATAAAAAAATAAGTAACGAGACAACAACTGCAGGAGGCATCGGGGTCGCAATACAGCCGCAGCGGCGATGACAAAATTGCGAGAGAGCAGTTATGGCAAAAATAAAAAAAATTTAAAATTATGATTAAACCTAATTAATTCAAAATTTAATTTTTAAAATTAGAATTAACTTTTTTATTATGATTAAATTTAATTAATTCAAGATTTAATTTTTAAAATTAAAATTAACTTTTTTTTTTACCTATTGTTTACATTGTTCAAGAAAAGTATTATTCCTTTATATTTTCTCTATAGTAAAGCAATTCATTACTCTTTTTCATTAGTAATTCAACAAAAAGGAGTGCTTATGCCATATTAAAAAAATGGGAAAATGACGTTTGTTTTGATGTTCAATCAAAACCAAAATGTCAATGTTTTTATAGCCGCTGACATATAAATTAAAACGGTTTGTACATACATTTTGATTATGTATTTTTGCTTTGATTGAGTGCTAAAAATAAATGACATCGTTTTATTATTATCTAATGTGATAAAGGAGTACTAGTTCATCATTTTTTTTGAAGTAAAGGAGCTCAACACAACAAGGTGGAGCAACAAGAGAATCAAGAACTAAACAGTAATAATAAACAATCCATAGTCATCTCCGGCATTGCCATCAACAACCATTTGGATCAACTCTACTCCAATCCTTGCAACTCGTAAGCGACCTATTAATAATTTCTGCAATTCCTGCTTCTTGACTCCTGAAGATTCTGTCATTCCTTTCCATCCATATATGCCAAACAATAGCAAAAAATCCAATTAGCCACCTATTACGTTCCTCCTTCCTTACAGTCACTCCTGTCCAGCTTTCAAAATGTTGCTTAATTGTCCTTGGAACAACCCACAATCTATCATAGTCAAACAACCAAGCACACCACACCTGCCAAGTAAACTGACAATGAAGAAACAAATGGTGGAGGTCCTCAACATCCTTTTTGCATAAAACACACACGCTATCCAGCTGATCAATAATGCCTAGTCTTCATAATCTTTCCTTAGTATTGACTCTACCAACTAGCACAAACCAGATGAATAACTCAATACGTGGAGGTACTAAACCTCTCCAAATGGAACTAGTGAAACTATAGCTCGTAATTTCCTCCGGAAGTGTTTCCGCCTGCAAAACCTGCACAAAGGAGTTAGTAGTATAAATGCCAGATTTATCAAATTTCCACACCAGTTGGTCCTCTCTCTCAGTTGTTAACTTGACTGCTCGTAGAACTTCATGAAGTTGGTTAACTAGTTCCAACTCCCATTGGAATAGTTCCCATCTCCACTGAAAGTTCCATATCCATTCTAGCCCATCCCAAAAACCACAATCCCCTATAACAGATCCGTTCTGATTTGAAACCGAGAAAAGCCTTGGGAAAGTGTCCTTTAACATACCAGTGGGCAACCAACTGTCCTCCCAAAAATGCACTTGTCTACCATTACCTACTTCCAGAGATAAACCTCGAATCATTGTCTCCCTCACCTCCTGCTCTTTGATTTGTAACTGGCAAATATCCCTCCATGGTCCCCCTTTGGAAAATACAGACTGATGACAAAGCAACACATTAAGATTTAAGTTATTACAGGAGCACACAATCTTCTTCCATAATGGACAATTTTCCTTAGAAAATCGCCACCACCATTTGAATAGCAATGCGGCATTTCGAAGTACTGCATCCCCCACTCCCAAACCTCCTAGCTTTTTCGGGGCTTGTACTATTTCCCATTTCACTAAAGGTATTCCATGCTTGCCATCTTCGTTGCTCCACAAAAATCTCCTCTGCAGTGAAATTAACTTCTCTGCTACAGCTTTTGACATTTTGTACAAGCTCAGGTAGTACACTGGCAGACTATTCAGTACTGATTTAATAAGCACCAATTTACCATCTTTGTTTAACATTTTTTTCTTTCCACAAACTGAGTTTGTCTTCCACCTTATCTATAATTGGTTTCCATGTCTTGACAAGTCTTGGGTTCGCTCCAAGTGGAACACCAAGGTATTTAACAGGCAGGCATGCTTCCTTACACCCTAATAAACTGCACATTCTTTGCGACCACTCCCTGTCACAATTAACTAGGATTAAGCTGGATTTGTCAAAATTAATACTCAAACCAGACATCACCTCAAAACACCGCAAAAGCCTCTTGTAATTTCTGATAGTAACCTCATCCTGTGGACAGAACAATATAGTGTCATCCGCAAACTGTAAGTGAGACAATTCGATGTTGTCCCGTCCGACTAACAATGGAGAAATCCTACTATTCCTCACAGCTTCAGCTATCATCCTATGGAGTACATCCACCACAAGTACAAAGAGAAAAGGGGAAAGCGGATCACCTTGCCTTAAACCTCGTTCCATCTTAAAGGATTTAGATGGCGACCCATTTATTAGAATTGACATAGACGCGGAACAAATACACTCATTGACCCAGCTTCGCCATTTAGTACCAAAACCCATCTTTTGAAGGACGATATCCAAAAAACTCCATTTGACTCTGTCATATGCTTTTTGAAAATCCAACTTGATTATCGCTACACTCTTCTTCCTCGTCTTCAGCCACTGCACAGTCTCACAAGCAATCAAAGCTCCATCATGTATCTTCCTCCCTTTCACAAAAGCAGTTTGTGTCTCTCCTACTAATCCAGGCATTACACTCCTCATTCTTCGTACCAATACCTTTGATATGACCTTATACACACAGCCTACCATACTGATTGGACGAAAGTCCTTTATCTCCTTTGCTCCAACGAACTTAGGAGCCAAAGCCACCCAGGGCTTTTCTTCTCGCTTCTAATGTACCATCGTACACTCCATTACTAACCATATCATCAATCTTTTTTATCTCATTCTCAAATTGTTTTATCCACAAATCAACATTACATAAGTGTTGTTTATGCCATCTACTCAAAGGTACAGTCAAAGCCTTCAACTTATCTGTAAACTGAGCATCTCCTAGACCCCTCCACTCCTCTTTCACCAGTCGGAGAAAATCATCATGTGTGAACCAAGAATCTAAGCTTCGGAATGGCCTTGGCCCCCCACCGATCCTGCTATCCTCCATTATCATTGGGCAATGATCAGATAAACCCCTTGGGCCTCCTCTAAGTCGCGTATCAGGGAACTCCTCAATCCACTCCAAGTTCACTAGCACTCTATCAATACGGCTACATGATTGACCACAGAACCAAGTGTATTTACGATCATGCAGTTCTAGGTCTACTAGCTCCATTTCCTGGACCCAGTTCTTAAACTCTTCTGCCGATGTTGTTAACATACTAGCTCCTTTTCTTTCTTCCACCTGAACAACTTCATTAAAGTCTCCCATAAAGCAAAACGGTACTTGACATAACCCTGACAGAAAACTCAACTCTTCCCACACAAGTAGCTTTTCCTTTCTTTCATGAGCACCATACACCAAACAAAATGCACAGTTAAAATTGTTTTTCAGGAGAACGCCTTCAACGCATAGCCATCTAGCCCCTTTATAGCAATTATTTTTTCTAAACATCAGTTCATCCCACATGATTAACAATCCCCCAGAAGCCCCTTCCGATCCGACAAATTCCCATCCTACGGCACTATTTCCCCAAATTTGCATGACATCAAAATTTGTAATAACCTCCTTTTTTGTCTCTATCAATCCTAACAGATTAACATTATATTTTTTCTTCAAATTTTTCACCATACTAATTTTTCCAACACCCCCTAACCCCCTAACATTCCAAGAACAGTAAATTATTTATAAATATTTTTACACACCTTATTTCGGTTCTTTGGATGACTTCTCCTTGCTTTCTCTTTTTGTTTTGCTTGTTTTCTTTTCATTGCAACGACCTCATTTTGAGCTTGAAGGATTGCCATATTATCTTCTTCCTCATTGCACTGTTCTGTTCCTGATTCTACTGCCAGTTCCCACGCAGCTCTGTTTTCTATCATATCATCTTTCCAACTATTTCTTTGTTTTGCTTGAGCATAGTCACTGTCTTCATCCTTCTGTGAACCTGCTGAATCCTCCAAGTCCCTCACGCTCCCTTCCGCCTCTAACGCTGTTTCTTCCACTATTGAATTTTCCTCCCCTGAGACCGAGCCCTGAACATCATCACTCCTCAGATACTCTGGCATTCTTTTCTCACTCTGAACTGCCTCCCCGTGAATTACTTCATCAGTGGTATCCACCCCTTTGACCGTGTTTTTAGATTCTTGCCCACCACCCCTTGTCGTGTCCTGTTCCCCCTGTTCTCCGCCCAAGCAATCACCATGAGTGACCACCGCAACCTTACCTCTCTTCCCTGTTTGTGCAGTCGCAACACCATCCTCTGATACTTGCCCCTCGGCATGTTTATTTTTGTGCGTAGCATGGCCGTCGTCTATGGCGACAACTCCCTCCATTGCACAGAGACTCACTACATTCACCAATGATGTTTTGGGAATCCGGATCACTACATAATCAGCCTCGACGTCCACTAATTCATCACCTGTGGGTTTGGTTGCGCAGCTGCCAGCAGCACCCGTTGCTGAAACACCATTTTTACAAGCCACCGGATCGGGTTCGTAACCGGGTCCAGAACGCTGCTCCACTTGGCCGCTCATCATTATCCTAGCTAAAGATCCTTGTTGGTTTTGAGCCCAAGACACTTCCGTTCCTTTACTCCTTTTATTCATTTCATCAAATGTGTTCCATAGGGATTGGCCCATTATTGATTCCTTCCCCTTTTTATTTTTCAACACTTCAGCTAGGCTACGTTTGGTTTGGCCCACCATTACATTGTCCCTTTCTTTATTATTTAGCAATAAATTGGGCCTCACATCATAACTATCCCTTTTATTTAAATTGCCTCTAACCAAATCTGCCTCCTCATGCCTTGTCTCACCATAGCACCATGTTACCATTTTTTCAGAATTGGATCCCTCACTAAATGATTGATATCCCAAGAATTCAGCTCCCTTAGTAACCGCCCTCATTATTGGTACAGCCGTTTTCGAAATTAAACTTTCTTTATTCCATTCATTCAAATCATCTAATTGAATTACCTTTCTGCCCTTCTCACATTCCACCTCTCGAATTAGCTGCACCACCGTCTCCGCCGCCATATCACACCCCACCATCTTTGGAGTCCTAGTCACCGCATGAGCATCGTTGTTCCCACTATCCATGCCAAACCCGCCACTGTTACCTTCTTTGAATTCCATGTTGGTCACGCATTCTGATCCATACCTCTCTCCACCAACTTCTTTAACAAATATGTCGAATCCACTGGTACCTATTGTTATGTGAATCCATTCGTTAATAACATCAAAGATACATGTATCAATTTGTATTCGTCCCGCACTGAAAGACTTGCACGATTCTGTGTCTATGTCACACTTAACCATTTCCCCCCACTGTTCTCCAATCAGTCTGAAGGTGTCGGCCGACCAAACATGCAACGGCACGCCAAAGCACTCCAACCATACCCTGCGAGTTTCACTTCGCTCGTTCTCATCCCATCTCCATACACTATGGAACATATTTAGAGAATTATACCTACTATGTTCGAGTGCATCTTCTACATCAAGCAAATTCTCAAAAGTTAATAAAGCTTTGTACGCCCCCAGCTCTCGAACTTGGACTCCATGCGGCCACTCACTTTGTACTTTTTCTGTCAATTTAGTGAAATCAATGGCAGTCGTCATTCCCCCAATAATGCTCTTTTGCAGCCAGACCAAATTTTCTTTTACCACCAGAACTTCTATCTTCTTCGTCCATCCATTTCCATGTGGGTCCTGCACTTTCTCCGTCCTCTTTGCACAATCAGAATGTCTTCTACCTTCATCCCTCCTTGTTTCTCCATTGTTGCCTACATCTTCCATGTTGTTATCCATCACATGCTTTCCTTTATTCTTTGTTACCTCTAATTTCCTTCGTTACTTAGCTTTTCTGACAAAGATTTCCTTATTCCTCAATCTCATACGGTTCATCTCTGCTATTGCCTTCAATGCCCCTCCTTTTGTAGTATAGCGTATGAACGCAAATAAGTATATGCTTCCATTCTTCTCCTTACGTGCCAAAAATATGTCATTTATCCTCCCTGTCCATTTGAATAAATGGAACAACTCTTTCTTTGATATATCTTCTGGTAGATTATCCACAAAAATTGTGAAGGATTCACTCTCCAATCGCTAGTATTCTTCTCGATTCCAAATCCTCAGATCCTTTTCGTGGTACTGTGGTTGCCTAATTCTAGCCCTCTCTGTGTTTCCCCACCCCTCTCTCTCTCACCCTCTCTCTTATATCACTTTTCTATACTAGTTTATCATTATGTTTGTTTATCTGAGTTATTGTCGAAAAAAAAAGTCAAGAAATTATTATAGTATCCGAAACTTAATCTCAAAAATATTAATAACGCAATTAAAATTTTAAAGACTAAATAAATATACCCTGATGAATCCCAAAGCCCATTACAAAAATTTATTTCAGACAAAGTGACTCAAAAGCTAATACTCAATGAAAATGTCGTTTAATTTTCCATACGTGTACGTGTGTGTGAAAATATTATGTATTGTTTTATGTATCAAAAAAGGAATGATTTTTCAACTCAAACTCCTATAGAATACTAATCTTTACAAGAAAACAATTAATTAGCTCGAGGAAAGATGAGAGAAGGATTCTTCGCCGGTGTATATATGACCTGTAATATTTCGTGACAATAATACAATAGATAATATACAAATAAGATTGCATTAGCTATAAGATAATCTATTATTATTATCAAGCTTCTTTAATTTCGCATTTCCACTCAGCTATATTAGCTACCTAACTTCAAGACAGGTCACATTAATACATAAATGTACATATATAAAAATTAAATTAGCTGGATTAGATTAGATTTCTCGTAGTTTAATTTGTCGGCGTCAAAATAATGCACAATTTACGTGCCCTGTCCTGTGACGATGCTATAATTTCCATTCCTTAGAAAATTGGATAAGTTTGAGACTCGTTGTGACCAAAATGAAATGATTATAGGCGAAGCCTCAGCAGAAAGCTACCAATATTCATTGTAAATTGTAACAGATAAATGAAAAAGCTAGGTTGAAATGGAAAAGCAAACAGAAGAAAATGGCAAATTAGGCAGAGACTTTGAAATTAGTTGTTACATCAGTAATAGCCACATTGACGCTACACCATTGAAGAGGGATTATTGTGTGTCACTCCAATTATGACTTATTTACTGTTGTGACAATCTCATCATTGCTAATGCCACGATTCAGATTTTGATTCGTGTTTTAAACACTATCTTTATCTGAGTAGAAGCTATGGGATTCAATTCCCTCTTTGCATAGCAGCTTCATACGATGAATTCTAAAAGGTCATTAAAATTTAGAGTAAAGTATCGTTTTTGTCTCTAATATTTGGAGTAAGTCCTATTTGTGTTTCTAACGTTTAAATCGTCCTATTTGTATCCTTAATGTTTATAAAAGTGATTCAATGTTATCCTACTATCACTTGGATGTATTTATTCTCAATTAGGTCTCACTTGGATGTGTTCGATTTTAATATTATTATACCCACTATTTGTATTTAGATTCAATTATGTCCCTAGAAAAGTGAATTATGTAAATATTGTAGGAATTAGTTTCAATATTTGATGAGTTATTTTTCGGAATAGATCATCGATTCTATCTCAGACATTTGTATTATAACTTTAAGAAAAGATTTTAAAAAACAAATTAAAGCGTTCATGATGTGTAATTGACAGTGGGATAACATTTAATCACTTTTACAAACGTTAAGGATACAAATAGGACGATTTAAACGTTAGGGACATAAATAGGATTTACCCCAAACATTGGGGACAAAAACGATACTTTACTCTTAAAATTTATTATATATTAGATTATTAGACTAAAAAAATACATTAAAAAAATTGAGTTGATGGCTAAATAATAATAAAAATAATAAATGGATCAAATGTAATTAATTTGCATAGAATTAACCCTCCTAATATTCGGGTTAATGGGCGGATCCAACGTAACTTCCTCAGTCGGAGGTCATGCTGACGTGAGATGATGCTGAATATAACCTTCAGAAACAAGCATATAATTAAAACTCATGTGACAGATTGGACAAAAACATACCATGCATTATTACTTATAATTATAAGTAGCTTCCTCTCCCAAGCAAGATATATATATATATATCATATTATATCGCTGGTTATCTTATATATGTTAAAATTATGCATTATATTTTTCAGAAAAAAAAAATGATATGCCTCTGCGTTGTCAAGGTGAAAGTAAATGACCGAATTAAGATGATGATATGAAGTTTAGGTGAGACATGACTAGTAGTTTAATATATGATAATGGAAAAATATAATTAAGTAGTGTCGATGCACATGCACAATATAGACTCAAATCCTAAGCGTGACGCGTATAGGATCCTCAAAACCTAATCATCTTGTTGTCTCTATACCCAAAATTAAAATAGTTGTTGACAGGGATGATCCACCGATGAATCTAGTTCTAGTCAATTATTAGGCAGATCTAAACCAGATATTTTGGATACCACACCCCAGAAAGCACAGTTTAAATAACTCCGATTACGCAGAACCCAGCCATGCATGCAACGTCCAAATCAACCAAATCGGGGATCTCCGATCGGAAATTAAGGTGTACAAGTTTATGAATCAATGAACATCATCGTCGAATGAATTTCCAGCCACCGAGACTTAGTTGATTCAAACTATTGGACATTTTTTTTGTTTTCTACACACCATAAGCAAAATCTTAAAAATAATAAATAAGTGTTTTATTTTTCACTATAAAATCTCCTCAGAATAGATTTTTTTTAAGTGAATAAGAATATACCGGATATTTGAAGGAACTATATATAAAAAATGATTCTAGAACGTAGTTTGTACGTATCATTTTGACAAGATTTAAAAAAATTAGGATAAAGTATATTTTAGATTTTTTATTTAAATTAAATAAATATAAAATTTACACAAATATATAAAATATTGTGTAATTACGTACAATGTGTCATATCTCAGTTGCTAAGGAATTTTTAAAAAATGAACAGATCTCGGATACTGAGATCTTGATCTATATTATAAAAGTTGGGTAATGAGCACTCGAAATACAGGTAAAATTCATAGAGTTTCGTTACCGAGATATGCATAAAGTTTCAATTGACATTTCAGCACCGAAATGTGTGTATAATTAAATTGATGCTATGTTTATTTGGTTTTTATTTTTTCATTTTATTTAATTTAATTCAAATAATTTTAAATTTTAAAATTATAAAAATATTTAATTTAAAATTTAGATGATTATAATTTAAATTAATAATTTAATTTAATTCAATAAAAATAAAAATATTTATATTGCTGTACTAAATAAAAACAAAGATATTTGTAGTGTTGTATTAGTTATTTATGAGTATTGCAATAATCATAAATATTTGTTTTTAATTTAAAATTAATTTTACAATACTCATAAATAACTAGTACAATAATACAAGTTTTATTTTGTTTTAATTTTGTCCAAAAAAATTTTGATTTGCATTAAATATATCTCTACTTGTCATGAATTATTAATATATTGATCTTAATTTTTTTTTTTAAATTTAGTTGTCAAAAGTATATTTGATACAAATAAAAAACATTAAGAATAAAATTGACACAAAATAAAACTTAAAAATATTTTAAAATTTTTTTAACAAACTTTAGGAACAAAAAATATACTTTACCTAAAAAATTATTAGTGTTACCTACAAAATATTCGTTTTAGTTCTTTAACTAAGTAATAAAGAAAAATGATTTTTAAATTCTAAAATGTTTTTTTTTTTTAACGAACGATTAACAATGGCAATGTTTAGAAGCCCCTTTATATATAGACTATGGTCACGCTTAGCTAAGAGTTAGCTCAACAAAGTGAGAAGTACTTTAATAAGGCTAATAAACATGAGTCAAGATTACATGCAACTTATGACGAAAGCCCGAAACATTGCGAGAATTTGAATAAATGTCGCAATTTAGACTTGAAGATGAAATTATCCAACTGTAGCAGTGTAGCAACCAACGGAAACGGCTTTTAATGTTTAAAATATGCAGCAACGTGACTTGTTTTGGTGTGTATTAGATGTAATCACATGCAAAGGTCGCTGTTTATCCAGCGCATGTCTTCTTGTAGCAAGGCAACAGCATAAGCATTCGCGTCATTATCATTGCAAATGTAGCAGTCAACAAGATCGCATGACGCATGCTATCCTTTCGTTAAAAACGAATAAATATACAAATAAACAAAATAAAATAAAATTAGATATACGTTAAACCTAAGCTAGCTTTAAGGAGAACCCAAATACGGACGGAGTTGGAAAGGTTAAAAAAAGTTCATACAAAGTAGAACATTGTAGCTTAAATATCATAAACTATGCAGGCCTTATGAATATTCTATCATTCAAAGCAACACTAAAAGTGCATGTTCTTAAAAGTTTTGACCCGCACGCTCTTTAACTGCCAAGACGAAATAAACTTACTATACATCTCGTCTACGCTTCTTCTTGATGTTATCAAATAACTGATGAACATCATCAGCTGTAATTGGCTTTGATGTGTCTGCGGATTCCTGTCATAAGAAAGAACATAGTCAGGTTTCAACTTGGGTGTAACAAAACAACCATACAACCCTACTAAAATGCAAGGAGCATACCAGGAAAGAACGAAGCCCATCCTTCATCTCTTGAATGCCCTTCAAGATCTCCACTTTCTCTACATGTCCAAGTTTATTAAAAAAGCTTAACTCTGCACCCTGTTGTTGCTCAATATTTGCTTCTCTCTTTTGCTTGGCCACTCTCTCATACTCAGCAATGGAGTCTTCCTTGTCAATTAGGAAAGTGATCCGCTTCTGATGATAAAACTCCATACATTTGTTGCATTTGCATAAAGCATCCCTCCAATTTTTAGAAAGAAACATTGCTTTACTGGGTAAAATTGGGGAAGCAGCAGCAATGTCAACACCGAGGAGACAGTCAACTTTCATATCAGAGCTTTCTGCACATTGGTTTAGATCCAGGCTGTCAATACACTTTCCACCATGGAGCATACTCTTCCCACCAGATATGTTTTCTGTGCCTCGGTTTAAATTCAGTTTTAAATCCAGGCCATCATTACAATCTCCAACCTGAAGCATACTCTTCCCATTGGATGTGCTTTCTGGGCATTGGTTCAAATCCAAGCTGCCATCACAATTTCCACCCTGAAGCATACTCTGCCCGCCGGATACAGATTCAGAATCAACTTTTGCATCAACAACTTTAGGACTATTATTTGAAGTATCACCCATTGGCTCTTCAGACTTGCCAGTTGAAGGCTTATCTTCCAAAACACCTTTGTCCTTGCTAACTTCAACAGTAGCATCTAGTTGCTTTCCCACAGCCCATATGGATTTCGGATATAGATTTAGAAAGAAACACACTTCAGAGCATGGCTTACATATGAAATCCTCATAAAGAGGCTCTCCTTCTTCGTCTCTGGGAATCTGATATATGCCAAGTGTATGAGAGAAGCTCAAATGTGCAAAACATAATGAGTAAGAAATACATCAGAGTTCACAAATATAATTTGCTCTACTCTATCAGGAACTGACGGGCTCATAGTGTAAATTTCTATATGCCTTCAATATGAAATACTATATTTAAAACACATGAATAGGGAAAAGAAAGAAAAGGGGAACAAACAATCAAGCAAAACCAATAGCTTAAACATACATTGTTGGATGCAACAAAAGCATGCAGCAAATTGTTGTCTGAAGTACAAATAAAAGCTGGAACTAAATTCAGAAGAAAACGCCGGAGATTTAATTCATGACAGCATAAAATCTAATTTTTTACTGTAAGTATAGAAACATAATATAGAAAGGTTAAAAGAAGACAAACCTCATCAGAAGACTCGAGTCCAAGATGCTCCTCATGAAACCAATCCTCACAGAGGCAGCATTGTAACATTTCTACTTGTTCTTCAACATCTGGATCTGGATAAGGACGACCACATGTGCAATATGAACCTTTGAAGTTGTGATTATAGGAATTCTCAGTGTTCTCTACATCTTTATTTGGAAGAATCTTGCAGTAAAATTCACCAAACTTCGAATTCCCACAGTCACACCTAAAGTTTCTTTTTGTCCATAGTTCCACAATCTTTGGAACATAGAAATAATGAAACCATAGGTTAGTAGTGTCAGCATTGATAAAGCAAACAAAATTTGACTGTTATGATACATTAGAAAATTTACCATTCCTAGTAACAACATTTTCAATCAAACAACAACAGAAAAATTTCCCAAATAATCTAGAATTCAAGATTATCATCCATAAAAAAGGGGTCACTGTAGATAAATGTCCCAAACCTAACAAAGAAATTGTGTGTTTGGATTTTACTCATTTTGAGTTCATATCAGTCCATAATCAAAAGCTTCATACAACTTCAAATAAATATTGCCACAGAAAAACAAAAAACTATTCCCCCTAAAATTATCAAAACCAAACATGCACTGTGTCTAACTTGTTAATAAAAGAGTATGTGATTTTACCAAACAAAGTGTATGATTTACCATCATTTGCATGCAATTAGGCACCCCACACAGACTAAAGATCAGACAACTACACAACTTAGGATTTTAAGAAACTGCATAAAATAAACATGACTAATATAAATAAAAAATAGCATCCCTTTTAGTATCTTTATTTACAAAGATGCACAATAATAGGCAAGTTCCCATTTGATGTCCCCACAAATGAAATGAAAGGTTTATTTCAGTGAGGAGAGGAATATATTCAGCTCTGAAGTTCCATCATAAGAACTACCTGGTGGCCATCATGACAAGACAATGAGCAAGCAGTGCAAACTCCAGCATTCCCATCCGGAGTGCAGGTGAGGCAAGAGAAAATCGCCTGCCTTTTCAAATAACCTTTGCCATAGGTACACTCTTTGCCATCATCACCCCCCAAAACTAAATCAACTTCCTTTGAATGAGTAAAGAAAAAAAAAACATAAAGTGTCAACATTTTCAAGTCATATACAACATTATTGAATAAAGTTCAACAACATAAAGCAGCAATAAAACTAGCACTTAAGCGCAACAAAAACATGCTTTTAAGATATAGAACTATACTGGAAGGCGGAAGCAATGAACATACAGTTCACGAATAAAATTTATAGATGTTTAAAAGTTGGTGAAGACTCACATGTAGTTGTCTTCATGTGAAGTTGATAGTCGAAAACCGTTAGATGATTTGACTAAATTGTCATCTAACGGTTTTTGGCTATCAACGTCACATGAAAATAACTGCATGTGAGTTTCCACCATTATTTCAAAACTACCAATGAGACTGAAAGTTATTTGGAGCCTAGCTCCAAGAGAGAGAGAGAGAGAGGAAAAAAACTGTTCTACCTAACCTGCCACTGCTCTACACTGATATTAAGGCTGCATCAAAATTCATCCACACTATGAGAACAGATATTTGAGAAACAAATTATTTTATTTTGGATGCACTTATATCATCTTTGGTGCTTATTCAGCATTCAATTTACTTGTTCACAAAATAAATAGGTCATTAACACAAATGACTTAATGACAACCAAAGAACAAGCACAAAAAACTATTTATTTGGAACAGAATTTAGATCCACTCAAGTAGTCAGCAGAGAGGCTATGATTTCTTATTAAATATCTTAAAGCATAAAACCAAGTATGTGCTTTAGACTGGGATTTCCATGACACCTCAGATGTGAAACAAACTCACAATAACCAGCATTTACTAGGAAACCAATCTACGCCAAAGTGCATAAATATCAATTAATCTACAATAAGATATCACATGCTCAACTACAGTTTGTGCTTCTAGTTACATAAAATATACAGCATTTCACAGACCAAATGAAGCACCTCGATGAAACCGTCAAAGTCCTCACATATAACTATCAAGTAATTTATATTCACTTAAAATGCGGCTAATCTGAGTCCTTCTAGTCAAGGCTGAAGCTATCGAGTATGTGTCAGTGTTACAGGTTAAAGGACCACAGGTAATGACACTAGGTTGTAAGTCGCAAGAACAGCAAAAGCAACCCCACCGTAGTCAAAGTATTATTAAGGCACACAATGTAATTCCAGATATTCACATTAAACATAACCCATATTAAACATAACGTCGTAAAGGCAACAATTTATTTATGGTAGCCGTCATTAAATCAGTTTAACATTATAAAGGCAATAATTTATTTTTGGCAACCGTTACTTGAATTAGATGGCAAGTAAGCCAAGTATGAAGATTCCTTATCATAGCAGTGCCCGGTACCAACAACCCCGAATATATTTCATAAACTCACTGTATCTTTACCCAAATCCCCTTTACGGCGGATAAAGGGCATGAAGGTCCAGCTCCCTTTCAAATCTTAACCATCAAAATGACTTGTAGTAATTGAGCAAGAAGTTTGACCTACTATCCTCCTCTGTTACCATGTCTTTCAAACATACCATAATACACAGAGCCAGTCATATAATTTTCAAAAAGGATAACGATAAAAAAAAATCCATATAACATATAGCTCGTAATCACAGTATAAAGATTATTGATAAGATAAACCAAACAAAGTCAAGTAAAATCGGAGAATTAATTCAAGCATGAGAAACACATAACACCTCACATCACATAGGTATTAAAGTATTTGGAGAATGACTAACCAGTTCACGTTCCTCAACTTCCTCAAGGTACTCGTTGAGAGTAACAGCCTGCTCAGCTTCTTCCTCAAACGTAGCGTCCATTTTCACTTACAAATCCGTTACTTCTGGCTTCGGAATTTCACGATCAGTTCCTAAATTATGAAAGTGAATCCATGAACTACCGCTAACAAAGAGATAAAATAAAGCGTACGAATAGGGCACGAGTTCAATTGGTGAAGAACATAGACGTATACCACTGAATTACGAAACCCTAGATTCCACGAAAGCAAATGGCAAAACTGAAAATGAAGGTAAACAAAATAAAGAAGCGAAGAATAATCTGAAGTCTGACCTAATCTTGAGAGTGAGAGTTAGAATTTGATTGGATCAATTAGGTGACATTTTGAAGCAGCAGAAAGTAGCAGTAGAAATGCGAAGCAGAGAAGAGCCGTGAGTTTTGGTTTTGCGAAAAATGGAGTTAGGGTTATTATATAGTGGGCTAAGGTGGAGCTAAGGAAGGACTAAGGACCATAAGGACATTTTCCCGCCAGATATCCAAGGGTTGCAACTTGCACGTGTTGGGAGTGGATTTTGTTTGCAAACAAAATCAAATGCTAAATTATCTTCTTCCCTCCAAATTACCATTTCCACCCATTATCCCTTTTTATATGTATATTTTTTTTAAATTTACATATACATTAAGATCATTTATTATATTTATATCACACATCTTTTTTAAATAATCGGCTATCAAAAAATAAATTGTTTATAATAGAATAATTAAATTTATTTATAATAATATAATAATAAAAATTATTATATGCTAAATATGTATTTTAATGTGTAATAGTTTATTGGTAACTATTTTTTTTGTACGTTAAGTATAAACGTAGTATAAGTATTATTTTGTATGTACATATCTAACAAAGTATATAGTATATATCCTTTCATTTAGAATTATGATAAATGATATAAAAAATTATGTGTAATGTTCATATCCTGACCTAAAGTTCAGTCAAGTTTAAAGTAAGTAAAACCCAATCAACATATAAGGACTTCACCCGCACCTACTCGACCTTGTGGAGCTCAGGCTCGACAACGCCAACCTTGGCTCTACCTATTCGAATCAATAAACTAATTCTTACAATCTCTTCCCTTCATTTAGACGGAAGATCTCAACAACCTCCCCAATAAAAGGACAGTTATCTACCATCAAAGATGGAGCTACTCAAAAGGTGGTTAGAGATTCTACACCTATAATTATAAACACCTGAACACTCTTAGGTATTCTTTGAATCAATCTACAAAACCTACTTAAACATTTACTAACTTAAGTATCGGAGTCCCTTGCAGGTACCACCCCCCACCTTCATCAAGATGTTGGATGGCGGCACCACAGCAGCAGAAGATATCAGACAAATCACTCAAAGGCATTTTGGATCTCACGTTTAAACCCAAAGCAACCTAGTTTCAAATAACCCACAGAACATGGATGCCATTACCGGAGACCTGAAAGTCAACACTGTAGATGGCAGATGACATCCCAGAAGATGGACATACAACTTCCGATTCTAAAACCCACGAACAAGAACCACACAACGATGATCGTGCACTAGTCATACTTCCTAGACCCTATAGAGGAAAAGGTGTGGCCAAAGACCCATCAAACCCGAAAGGACACGGAATAAGCTCGAAAGTACACTGGCCTGAAGGATCAAGAAGAAGAGATCCTACAGAACTAATAGGTCTCATTTACGAATATCAAGGCCGACTTGAACAGCTCGAGCAAGAGCAAGAGAGGCAACGAGAATCTGAAAGAGACCTGAGAAAAGAAGTACGATGACGAAGGAAATTAGAAGAAAAGCTTTTGAAACTGGAAGCCAACTTTCGAGGTCGGAGTAACCATGCAGATCGAGAAGAAATCCCTTTTGGAGGAGGAGATCTATTTATCGAAGAGATCATGTAGGCTAGGGTTTTCAGAAACTTTAGAAGTCGTGACATGGACCTTTAAGATAGAACAACCAAACCAAGACACCATCTAAGCAACTTTAAAAGCCGAATGTACTTGGCTGACATGTCAGATGCAACTTTTTGCGAAGCTTTTTTGACGACATTAACCAAGGCGACGATGAAGTGGTTTGATAGTCTACCACTCAGGTTTATAACTTGTTTCGACGACCTTGTAAGGAATTTTCTTACCCAATTCTCTATCCAAAAATACAAGGTTAAATATGCTCCAAGTCTTCTCGGGGTCAAGCAAGAAGTTGAAGAAACTCTCCGAGCTTACATAGAAAGATTCAACAAAGCCTTTCTGGAGATTCAAAACTTGCCTACAGAAGTAGTCATAATGGGTCAGTTAATGGCCTCAAAGAAGGCCCATTCTCCTAGTCTATTTCAAAGAGGCATCTGACCTCCTTGTATGAGGTACAAAAGCGACCGAAAAAGTAAATCAACATAGAAGAGAATGCCCAACTAAGAGAACCCATTCCCAGGAAAAACTCTCCTTATCAGGCTCAGAATAAAGAGAGAGAAGCGAAGAAAAAAGATGAATACAACTCGGATAAGCCTCGAAGATATCACAACTATACTTTGCTAAGAGTTTCCTTTGTTGACATTTACAAAGAGATCTGCCATACCGTGAAACTTTCACCTCCTCGGCCATCAAAAATAAAAAAGGTGGAAGTCGGACAGAATATTGTGAATATCATAAGATATACAGACATTCTATCAATAATTTCTACGACTTAAAAAATATGATAGAAAAACTAGCTAGGGAAGGTCGGTTAGAAAGATACTTAGCAAAAAGATTGAATGATCAAGGAAAAAAGAAAAGAGATAAAAAAAGATATGAGTCAAAGAAATTGGCCACCTCGAACTCTCGATAAGCACGTTCACATGATAACTGGAGGATTTGCAGGAGGTGGCATAACTATCCTCCCACAAAAGGCATTTGAAAGAAGTCTATCAAGTCGGAGAAGAGGCTGAAACCCCCGACTTGCCTACTATTTCCTTCACAAAAGAAGATGTTCAAGGGTAACACTGGGGCATGATGACCCTATCGTGATTACAATAATACCTGCCAATGCAAACCTCTACAGAACTCTGGTGGATCAAGGAAGTCGGCAGATATCCTATTTAAACTCGCTTTTGACAATCAAGGGTTAAAAGAAAAAGAACTTAGGGCATGTCGAGTCACTCTTTTCGGGTTGGGAGACACACCAATCCGACCTCTTGGCTTCATTCCATTACACACTATTTTTGGTAAAGGAACAAAGTCAAGAACCTTGAGTATAGACTACATAGTGGTCGATATAACATCGGCCTACAACGCCCTAATATGTTAGACAATGCTCAACCGAATTGCTGCAGTTGTCTCTACTCCTTATCTTTGTATGAATTTCCCAACGTCAGAGGGAATAGCTATCGTCAGAAGATATCAGAAATTTGCAAGAAGATGCTACAACGAAAGCCTGAATCTACGAGGCTACACAAAGAGGAAAGAGGTCAATACCATTGAACTCGATAGTATCCAAATCTAAGAAGAGTTGAGGCCACAACCCGACAGAAAGACTGAGAAAGTTCATATTGGGGATCAAGTTGGAAAAACAACAAATATAGGAGCCAACTTGGATAAAGAGTTAAAAGCAGATTTTGTCAAGCTCCTACGGGCCAACTCCAACATCTTCGCGTGGAAGGCCTTCTGATATGCCTGGAATACATCCCGACCTCATGAGCCACAAGCTTGCCGTTTACTCGGACTCACGACCAGTCCAACAAAAACGATGAAAGCTCGATCCTGAAAGAGCACAAGTCATTGAAGAATAGGTCCAAGCCTTGTTAGAAGTTGGATTCATAAGGGAAGTAAAGTACCCCTTATGGCTAGCCAATGTAGTACTCATGAAGAAACAAAACGGAAAATGGAGAATGTATGTTGATTACACCGTCCTCAATAAACCTTGTCCTAAGGATCCTTACCCTCTCTCTAGCATCGACGCCCTGGTAGATTCGGCTTCAGGCTACAAGTACTTATCCTTTATGGATGCCTATTCAGGATACGACTAAATCTCGATGTATAAGCCGGATCAAGAAAATACTTCTTTTATCACTCTTAGAGCAAATTATTGTTACGTGGCCATGCCTTTCGGACTAAAAAATGCAAGAACCATGTATTAACAGTTGATGAACAATGTGTTTTTACCACACCTCGGGGAGTTGATAGAGGTCTACGTGGATGACATGCTCATCAAGACCAAAGAAGAAATCAATATATTGACCGATTAACAGAAGTGTTTAACATAATAAGGCAACACGGGATAAGACTAAATCCCTCAAAGTGCATCTTCACAGTAGAAGCCGAAAATTTTCTAAGATTTATGCTTACCTAAAGGGGGCATTGAAGCCAACCCAAATAAATGCAAGGCAATACTTGAGATAAAAAGCCTGACTTGTTTGAAGGAAGTTCAACAACTAAACGAAAGAGTGGTAGTCATATCCAGATTCCTAGCAGGGTTGGCTCTAAAATCTTTACCTTTGTTCTTAATACTTAAGAAGGGATGCCAATTCGAGTGGACTCAAAAATGCGAACAAGCTTTTCAAGACTTCAAAAATTTCTTGAGTCAACCTCTGATCCTTATCCGACCTGAAGAAGGAGAGGAACTCATATTATGCTTGGTAGTAGCAAGTAAGGCCATAGCCTCCACTCTCATCCGAGAAGACAAGAACGGGCAACAACTTGTCTACTTTACCAACAAAGCCTTGCAAGGGGCAGAACTCAACTATCAAAAAAGTTCACCTATGCTTTAATCCTCGCCTCCAGAAGGCTCCAACCTTATTTTCAAGCTCATACCATCAAAGTCTGAACTAACCAACCTATGAAGCATATCGTCCAAAAAATAGACATCACGAGTCGGATGCTACAATGGATTGTGGAGTTGTCCGAGTTCAATCGGAAATACAAAACTCGTACAATGATCGAATCACAATACCTGGCCGACTTCTTGGCCAAGTATACAGGAGTTCAAGGGGACCCTACTGCTTGACATCTGTATGTAGACAGATCATCAAACAAAGCGGGAAGTGGACCAGGAATCATTCTTGAAAATGAAGAAGGAACCCAGATAGAGCTTTCGCGAAAATTCAAGTTTTCATCTTCCAACAATCAAGCAGAGTATGAGACCATGCTTGCTGGCTTGAAGCTAGCCAACGAAGTCAGAGTAGGAAAAATTGTAGCATTTAGTGACTCCCAAGTAATAAATTCTCAAATAAATGGGATCTACCAAGCTAAAGACTCTAACATGAATAAATACTTAGAGAAAACACTAGGACAATTAGCTCAATTTTAGAAAGCAGAGGTAAGACACATAACTCAAAAATTGAACAATCGAGCTGATGCCCTCACAAAATTGGCCAGCATTAAGTCAGGGGCAACAATAAAGTCTAATTCAAGAAACTCTCCACACCCCATCAGTAATTAAAGTCGACAAGTCAGACACACTGACAGTCACAAACCTAAATCTAGGATGGATGACCCCATCATCGAATATCTCAAATTCGATGTCCTCCCTGAAAAGGAAAAAGAGGTGAGGAGACTTATAAGGGATGCACAAAACTATACTTTAGTTCACAATGTACTCTATAGAAGAGGAATCTCCACACCCTTGCTAAAGTGTGTTCCGACCTCGTCAACAGAAGAATTCTTACAAGAAGTCCATAATGACATTTGTGAAAATCACTTGGGAGCAAGATCTCTAGCTAAGAATAGGGGTGGCAGTGGGCGCAGGTAGGGGCGGGTATTTGCCCTACCCGACCCCGCCCCGCCGTCTTGTTATGCATATACTACCCGCCCCATCACTACCCGCGGGTAGTAAATTACAGAACCCGAACCCGCCCCTGCGGGTACCCGCCCCACCCCGACCCGCCCCTATAAAAATTAAATATTTTAATTTTTACCTATTCATATATAAATTAAGATAGAAATTTAAAATTTATAGATAAATTAAAATACAAACATAAAATTCATACAATGTCATTAGCTAAAATAACTTGAAATTAAAAAAAATATTGTTAGAGCACCACAAATTTAACACCATAATAAAGAAATTACAATATTAGATATAAAATGATCTTCAACCCTTATTCTTGATCACTTTCAACATCTTCATCATCATTAAAAGTTTGTAAATCAAGATTTAAACCTGAAAATTAAAAGAGATAACAATTAACAAATTAATCGGTACTATGAAAAAATTAACATAAATGAAGATTAATCAATATATCACCTTTACTTCCCAAAGGTGCCCACAACCAACTTTGGCCACACATCAAAGCTTCAATTATGTCTTGTTTGAGCTTTGCACGATGAGGAGAAATCACACGACCACTTGTACTAAAAGCAGATTCAGAGGCAACAGTGGACACCGGAATAGCATATATATCTTTAGCTATTTTTGCAAGAACTTTAAATTTCGTCTGATTGTTCTTCCACCATTTCAAAACATTAAAGTTAGGATCATTTGGAGGATGAATTTCCTCCTCAAGATAATGATCAAACTCAACATTCACATATGAACTCCTTGTCATTTTTCTTCTTTTAAGATACACCATATAATCATCACCCCCAAATAAACTTGCATTTCCACTTTTATTAAGTTCTTTTGTACCAACACCAACACCAACACCGACATGTGACACATCAGAACTCATTTTTTGAGTGTATTCATTAACCAACTCATTACACAACTGATGAATTCTATCAACTTGCTTAGAGCATTCTGTTGGATCTGGATACATTTTTTCAAATTGAAACTCAACCCCAACCATCTTGTACCTAGGGTCTAAAACAGCAGCAACACCCATAATGCCATGAATTTCATCCCAATACTTTTCAAATTTCTTCTTCATGTTAGATGCCATATTAGCAATTAACGGATTAGTAGAAATTTTCCATTCATCTAATGACACTTTTATTTTACAAACCAAAGTAAAATAAAGATTAGCAGTCGAAAATTTAAACCCAGAAAACAGTTGAATAACATCATAAAACAATTTCAATCTGTCACATATTTTCTTCGCAAGTTCCCACTCCTCATTACTTTGCACAGTTTTATATTGGGATTCTTTCTGCCTTAACCTAGGAAAGACAGCTTTATACAACAAAGCAGTTTCTAACATCAAATAAGTTGAGTTTCATCTAGTTGGACAATCAAGAACTAATTTCCTAATAAATGAGATCGCTGTTTTAGCACACCAACTCACAAAAGTTTCGGTCCTTTTGTGTGTTGCAGTCCAATACAATACACTACTACGAATCTTTTCTATACTTTCCTTAACAATACTTAAGCCATCCTTCACAATCAAATTCAATATATGAGCACAGCAACGCATATGTAACAATTTATTCCCCAACATCAAGAATGAAGAATCTAAACGCCCCAACAGTCCATCTATCATAGCATCATTAGTAAAAAAGTTATCCAATGTAACAGTGGACAATTTTCTATCAATGTTCCATTCTAATAATATTTTCATCAATGTTTCAGTGAGAACTTCACTTGTATGGGGACAAGGAACATAACAAAAGCTGAAAAGATTAACAAACATGCATACATTTTTAGATTAACCAAGCTCAACATATGAAAATAACACAATGTATAAAAGTTTATAAAATATTTAAAGTACCTCAATAGGCGCATATGCAACTTCCACGAACTATCAATATAGTGAGCCGTGACAACCATGTATCCTTTTTCTTGGTTGGAAGTCCACATATCACTAGTTATTGCAACTCTACTATCATTTTCATCTAGTTGAAGAGTTAACTTCCGCTTCTCATCCCCATACATCTTCAAGATGTCTTTTCTGACAATGTTTCGACTAGGCATTTTAAATGTTGGTTGCATTGAAGCAAAAGCTCGCCTCAATCCATGGTGGTCCACACAACTCATAGGATACTCATGCAAAATAATCATTTCAGTGACACATTTTCTTGTAAATGAAGGAACAAACACAAAACCATCTTCATTCACTTTTTGCTTTTGTGATTGTTTTGACAATGATTCAACAATTGATGATTGCCTAGAGTTTGCCACCTTTATTCTCTTACAATATTGATCCACATGGTTCCTCAATGACTTGGTACCATTCCTCGGATTTGCACTAAGCACAGTCTTGCAAAACTTGCATTTCACCTTCTATTCACCTTCAACTTTCAAACGATCAAAATACTCCCAATAAGCACTCTTAACATGAGTCTTATTGTCACCTTCATTGGGAGTTGATCCTTCTGGAGTTGAGACATTATCCGTTGCTTGTGGAGTTTCTGAAGTTGGATTAGCATTACTTTGAACTTCAATTTCATTATCATTTGGAGCAACACTGTTGCTTTGTGTGTCTTCTCTAGCATTACTAGCCATGAAGTAATTTGAAAACACCTATAAATAAAATTAAAATACATGAGGGTATAAAATTAACATAAATCATATCATAAATGCATAATTACAAAATCAGAATAAACCAAATCAGATTGCACAATTACAAAATGAGAAGAAAATCAAAATAAAAAATGCGTAAAAATGATAATTCAAAGCATAAATGCACAAGAACACCATGAGCATATTTCCTTAATTAAAACAGAACACAAAGCAACAGTTTCATCATGAATGTGAAACTCATTTCAAGATGATACTGAATGAGTTAGATTAAAAATTATTAATTCCATTATAATATTTAGTAATAATAAGATAACATCCAAAGCATAGTTTATTTACACCACTTGAATGAAAAAGTAACAGCATTATTGTATTTATTATGACTTCCAAGATATTCCACTTATAACCTCCCCAATTCCCATCTCCATTTCCAACACAGCACAAAAGTCCATAACAGAAGTGGTAATATAAAAAAGGGATACACATAATTCAATCACAAAAATGAAAAAGAGTTGAAGTTGAGAGTTAAGAGTTGAGAGTTGAAAGCACTTTATTGCTACACAAAAAAGAGTGGACTCATATCTCATCTTTGACAATTGACATAATCATAGGTTTAAAGTCTTCCCTACTTAAAAGGGTCTTTTGTTCACACATTCTTGTTTCTTTCTTTGATCTTTGATCTTATTTTCCATCATCATCATCATCTTTGTGTTGTAGCCATCATCAATATCATTCATCAAATTGCAACAACAACATCAAATACATCATATCAAATACATCATATTTCCTTATTAAGCTGTTTCAAAATCAAAATAAAGCTATTTCAACACACCAAACTTAGTAACAAACTCAGGAAACTACCCAAACAATCTGTTATCACCCAAAAACAAAAGAACTTCTTCTTTGTCTATTCTCATGATACATCCAAAATTAGCCAGAGATTAAACATATCAAATCATTCAAAAAGAAAAGAAAGGCTGGGATAGGGGCAAGAACTGTACCGATGCTATGCGGGGAGAATCTGGTGGAGATGGCGCGTTTCGGGACCAGAGGCGCGGACGAGGCTCGATTCTGATGCAGAGGAGGCACGGGGGTGGCTCGTCTAGTGTGCGACTTGGAGGCCGGAGGGAGCGCAGAGGATTTGGGACTGAGAGGCGGCGCGGAGGAGGAGCGAAGGCACAGGCGGCTTGAAGGAGACGCGGAAGAGATCGTAGAAGCGCGCTGCAGAGGAGTGGCAATGAGACGATTCGACGAGTTGCAATGGCAGAGACGAGTTGCGCGGAGGAGCCGAGGAGGAGCGACAGGCATAGGCGGCTTGAAGAGTTGAAGGAGACGCAGAACTGGAGCAGATTCGACGGCGGCACTGGGTTGAACTGAACCGAGGCTATGGTCTTGGAGAAGAGCTTTCTGAAGTGACAAAGAGGGTTGCTAACCCTAATTGAGTGAGTGACGGTGAGAACTGAGGTTATGAGAACTAACCCTAATTGCTAAAAAGTTATATATATGCACTACGGGGCGGGTTTAGCCTAAACCCGACCCCGCTCCGCCCCGCTCCGGGTCGGTAGGGATGGGTAAGGTACCCGCGGGTACGGGTACTGCTACCATCCCTAGCTAAGAAAGTCTTGCGAGCAGGCTTTTATTGGGCAACCTTGCAAAAGGAAGCAGCCGACTTTGTTAAAAAAAAAAATACCAGCCTTGGCAAAAATATGTTAATTTCCACGTGGCACCACCTGAAGAGCTTATTAGCATCACCTCACATTGGCCGTTCGCAAAATGGGGCTTGTACTTACTGATGCGAGCCAAATGTCGGTTTGGAATTTTGCTAATTAAAAGGATTTATTCATTATAAGTATAGCTCCAAACTAACAAACGACACGAATCAAAGTTTAAAAAAGTATGTCATAAAGTTACAAAACAATTAACCAGGAGTGTTGATCTCGGGTCGTTCTCTCTTGGACTAGCAATTAAGTACATATCATTGGTTGTGAATTCAGGTGGTTTCACGCATAAAGACGAAAATTGAAGAGATGGAAGTTAAATGAGCCAAAAATAATTAAATGACAAAGAGCTAGAATTAATAAGTAGGCAAAACAATTAGCTAAGCAAGCATGAATGGAAAGCAATGATTAGGCTACAACTATATTAAAAGTCAATTAAATCAAACTATGAAAGATTGAAATCATGAAAAGAATCATCAAAAATGGAGAAAACTTTTCTTCCCTGAATAGCTCGGAAAGAAATCTAACCTTGTTTTTTGGAACTAAAAGGTTGGTAAGTTGGAAAAAGTAAAAGAAGACTTTGAAGGATAATGGAAGATCAAGCTATCGACATATTAATCGGTAAATTTTCATAAAACCTCAAGAATTGGGGTGAAGTTGACAAGAGGCAACTTTATAGAGATGGAGAATTTCAGTTTCAAAAAAAAAAAGGGAGACTCACCCCCAGCCTAGTAAAAAAGCACTCATACATGTAAATGAAATAACGTTCCGACTTGTCAAGTCGGAGAAAACAAACTCTCTCCTCGGGTTCAACAACCAAAATCTCATATTTATCCTCTTTCCCCCGATCTTTACACAGCCTATGTTATCTACAAAAAGTTCTGACATACTAATTATCGATTACAAGGACGGCAGAAAGCACGATAATATCTACCCAATCTAGGTCGGATGGAATTTTAGAAGACATGTTGAGTATTACTGAGTGAGACATAGAAAGCTATATAAAACAACAAAGAAAATCATGTCTACAAGTCAGAAAGTCGGGTACAACAACACAAATATTCAAACAAACTACAGGAAGTCAGGCCTTCTTCAACAAACTGAAGGAAACCACCATAGCCATTAAACCCTCTCGCAACTATAGCAATCAAACAACATTACTAGAACTTGAAATAGCGCTGTCATCTAAAGAGAAAACGGCACCATTTGGGGGGAAAAAAGCAAAGCCCCACACTCAACATAAGTTCAGAATAAGAAAATGACTCCCAAAAAAAGTAAAAGAACACATAATACTACTACAGAGTAACCAAGAAGGTTACTACAAATAGATATATTTAATGAACATTAACAAAACACCACTAAGAAATCATTTTTTCACAAACATCAAAAAGTAAACAGCATCAATGCATTATCCAAGAAGTATGGGTACAGAAAATAAAACAAAAAAGGCGAGACCAACCTTGATGGAAGATCAAACGATGGAATGCACGTGATGGAAAAAACACAAACGTTCCAGAAGCCTTTGAAAGCAAACGCAAACAAAAACTCGAAGCAGAAACTCAAGATAGAAAAATCTTGAAAGGAAAAAATAGGGTTACAGTAAAACCTTAAGAGAAAAAACAAAAGTTCCAGACGAAGAAGCAAAATGAAGAAAGAAAAAAGGGTTAAGTATTTATAAGACTTTAGGGGCAGAGTGGGAAATTCACCCCCTCTCATTTATGACACGTACGGTTACCAAAGTGATTGTAAGAAAACGTGCGAATGATTATGAAAATACACAACGTTTTAGATTCATAACACGTTGAATACCCTACCTGATCCCAGGAAAGGCAATATGCCCGACGTAATAAACCGACGCTATAAAAGGACAAACTCGACCTAAAAATTCTCGAGTCTAATCTAATGAAGTTCGGTCTCAAGCAGGGGTACTGTTCATACCCTGACCCAAAGTTCAGCCAGGCCCAAAGTAAGTAAAGTCCAATCAACATATAAAGGCTTCATCGGCACCTACCCAACCTTGTGGAGATCAGGCTCGATAACGCTAACTTTGTCCTACCTACTCAAATCAATAAACAAACTCCTACAATCTCTCCCGTTCATCTAGAAGGGAGATCTTAACAACCTCCCCAAATGGTTATCCACAATCAAAGGTGGAGCTACTCAAAAAGGTGATTACAGATTCTACACCTATAATTATAAATACCCAAACACCCTAAGATATTATTTGAACCCAATCTACTAAAAACCTACTTAAACCTTTGCTAATTTAAGCATTAGAATCCCTTGCAGGTACTATTTCCCACCTTTATCAAGACGTTAAACGGCGACACCACAATAGCAGAAGATGTCAGACAAACCACCCAAAGGCGTTTGGAACCCCCTCCCCCCATGTTCAAGCCCAAAACAACCCACGGAACACGTATCTTGCATGATAACCTTCTCCCCTTACTTACTATGTTTTTAAATCTCGTGGACTTTTTATTTTTTAATAATGAATTAACTCATGCTTCTTATCCAATTGATCTTTGATATTTGATTTTTAGATTTTATAAGGCTATCTTTCTAAATAAACTATTTAATTTTCAGATTTTTGTAAGGCTATCTTTCTGAATAAACTAAGTAGTATTGCATTTTAATTTAATATAAAGTTTTTTTCAAAAATAAAATTCATTTTTCTATTTTTTATCAATAAAATTTATTTTTCTAAGCCCATTAAATATACCACTTAATTAATCTGGGCCTCTAGCCCAAAAGCATGATCTGGCCAAGCTTAATTTATTGTTCCAATGTCGTAGACTCAATATAGGCCACGACCCCTTTTTTTTTTTCTTTCAAAAAGTATAAAACAAGAAGAAAGAAAAATTTAACCATACAGATATTTCCAAAAAAAAAATCAACCACACATGTAAAAAGAAGAAAAATAGTAGTTACAAAGGAAGGAAAAATCAACAAAGGAAGAACTAAAGAAAACTTGAGAGAGAATAGTGGATTATGGGCATGAAAATAAAGTGACAATGAACCAAAAGATATAGAAAGAACCCTTCTTCATTGCTTGTCGAAAAACTTGGAGTTGGAGAATCCGAGAAGGCCATGAGCAAGGGTATAGCAGATCCCCAAATCTCCAATTGAAAATTTTAAAGAGTAATAAGGAAATTAGAGATGGTTTTGATAGAGGGAAGAAAAAAAAAAGCATATTAATCAGAAAGAGGAACAACAAATTAAATGGCACCCTCTCCCTTGTGGATGGGTCACCCTCAACACTGATGGCTCTTTAAATAGCAGTACAAGAAAAACAGGTTGTGGGAGTCTTCTCAGAAACAAGAATAACAAGTGGATGAGGGATTCTCTCATTACATAGGAAATTGCTCAGCTTTTAAAGCAGAACTATGGGGGATAAATCAAGGTCTCGACATGGCATGGACTATAGAATTTAAGAAAGTGATAGTAGAGTGTGATTCCAAGGTGGTTATTGATGTTCTGAACAACAACAAGAATTTGAAGAAACACCCCAATTCCCTTATTAGATGCATCTAGAATTTAGAACCATGAAAGATAGATTTTGGTTGATAAAAATATTCAAACCCTACAAAATTATTCAAAATTCTTAAACTACCCTAAGATACCAAACACTAGCAATATGACGCAGGTAAGACGACCTATCAGCTTATCTTCAGTTATGTACAAGATTATATCTAAAGTTCTAGTTCATAGACTCTAACTATGTACGAGTAAACTTGTGAGCTTTAATCAGAGTGTTTTTATTTAGGAGAGACTTATTTCGGATAACATTCTTATTACCCATGAATATATGCATTATCTAAAGAGAAAGAAGAATGGCCTAGAGATTGAAATTGTTTTGAAATTAGATAAGAGTAAAACACATAATAGAGTGGAATGGCATTTTCTGTGGTTCATTATGGAGAAATTGGGTTTTGGTTTGAGATTGATTAATTGGGTTCCGGAACTAGTGACCACTATTGCTTACTCTATCATTATGGAAGGTCAACCTTTTGGTTTCTTTAAACCAAATAGAAAAATCCAACAAAGAGATCCCTATCCTCATACCTATTTTTATTTTGTGTAGAAGTTTTATCATTTTTGCTACACAAGGTGGAGCAAAACGGTCAAATTCTTGGAATTCAAATTCATAGAAGAAGTCCTAAAATAAACCATTATTTTTTGACAACTCAATTTTATTTAGTAAGGCTTCTGACAATAGCTACAATCAGATAATGGCTGTATTAGAGACTTATGAGAGCTTCAGTGGTCAGCAAGTCAATCTCAACAAATCAACCTTATTTTTCAACAAGAACACGCCCAGTACGTTTGGTAAGATATTGCACACAGACTTAATGTTACTCATATTGGAGCTCAAGATAAATACTTGGAATTTCCATCCCTGGTTCATAAGTCAAAGAAGACTACTTTTAGTGAAATAAAAGAAAAAGTTTGAAAGAAAGTCCAAAGCTGGCAAAGAAACTATTTATCAGCTGGAGAAAGACAAATTATGCTCAAAGCGGTGGGAGAAGCAATTCCTATCTATTTTTTATTATGTTTTCGATTGCCTGATTCATTAATTTTGGAAATTCACAACATTCTAAATAACTACTGGTTGGTCAGAAAGGCTCAGAAAGACGAATAGCGTGGATAAGTTGGAATCAGATGATGCGGCCTAAGAAAGAAAGTGGTTTAGAAACCTAAGAGCTCAAAACCTAGCTCTACTAAGCAAATACTGTTGGAAAATCATCAAATAGACAAATTCAATTCTTGCTAGAATTTTAAAAGGTAAATATTTTAGATATGGTGAATTGATAAATGCTAAAATAGGTCACTTACCATCTTGGGGCTGATGGAGTTAGTTGGAGGGATATCGTGTTCTGGAGAAGGGGTTGGTTTGGAAAATTGGGAATGGTGCTTCAACCCGTATCTTCGAAGATTCCTGGTTGCCGCCACATTTTACCCTTTCAAAATTAATGCTTCTTTTTCTGATTCACCTTTTAGGTCTGATTGTGCACAGAGTTAAAAATCTCCTTAGAGATGATCTAAGTTGGAATCAAAATCTGCTTGAAGATTTGTTCTCCCCTAAAACCAATAACAGAGTACTTTTAATTAAACCAGATGGAAGGGAAGATGAATTGCAATGGGCTCTCAACAAGTCAAAACAGCACGATGTAGTGTTAGGATACAGGATTGCATATCAGTTTTTCCATGTGTCCTCTGAGCTAAATCCAAACATAATCCAACATCCTGAAGTATGGAAGAGTATTTAGAAGATTCAAGTATCACACAAAGTTCAGATCTTCATATGAAAATTCCTCCACGAACATCTCCCAATGATAAAATTACTCCACCACCGTTTTTCAAATACGAATCTAACCTGCCCTAGATACCAATCAGATGTTGAAACCATTAACCATTGTATTTACACATGCTTAGATTCAAAGAAGATTTGAAAAAGTAGCCCATTAAACTAGATTCCAGTAATTAATTAATTCAATATTTTTATGCAAGAATGAGAATCAATTATCTCCTACCTAAAGTAACAACGGAGGAGGAGAGAGATAAACAGTTATTGGCTAATCTTTGCTGGAGTGTGTAAAAATTGAGGAACTGCTTTATTTTTTAGAACACCAAACTGAATCCCATGGAGGTAGTAAGAGCAGTTGACCATCTTTATCGCATCGGTATCGTACCAAAGGATGAAGTGTGCCTATGATTGACACATATAAAATCAAACGCATTTCACTATTTTAACCAATCTATTTAGATCATATGATTTTCATTCTATCAATCTCTCTATTATTCTATATAATGCACCTAAAATACTTAAAATTTTTAACTAATTAATAACTAATTAAAATAAAAAAATAATAAATTTTGATAATTCTTGAACATTTTTCTTACCGAAAATAGTCGGCGCATCACTCATCAAATACCAATTGGCAACTGCACTACTGCTCTTAGTCTCTTACCCATTCTAACTTTCAAGCTTCCACAATCATCCCAACTGTTCTCCACTTTCAATCTAATTTCTTCCCCTAAATATTTCTTCTAGCCAAACTAATGGTACTATATAATATATATTTTTTTATATGTAGTACAACATTAAGTTCTTGAGAAATATATACATCCGTGAGCCAAAAGACAAACAGAAGCACCTGGTTTGTTTGTCATCATAAAAATTAAATTAAAACATATTAATGAAATGAAGACTAAATTGGGTTGTTTACTTGGCTAATGACTTGACCATGACTTCCAAATTTCAAATTAATTTGCTAATACTAAACTATTATATTCAAAATAAGCACCCTTGCTTGTAAAGTTCTCCTGACCTTGATAATTTATCTTGCTTTGATTCAAAGCTTAAGCGAGTTTTCCACCAATTTAAATCAATCAGTCTCAGTACAATTTGACCAAGTAGAATCATGCCTCTCTACAAGCTAGAAACCTAAGCCATCATCCGAAGAATATAATCAACTTCAAATCCATTAATTCTCCCATCATATCTTTATGCATATTCTAAATTATGACCACCCCGCAATATTATTCCCTAACACTTGTATTCTTGATTATTATTATTATTATTGAGCTCAGAAGAACAGAGGCGGATGAACCAAGTGATAATATTAATAACTGTGACACAACCGTTATTGCCTCATGCGGAAACTACACGCTCCCTATTGAATTCCCGTTTTGGATGACCAGTGAAGGCAACAACACACGGTGTGGGTACCGAGGTTTCGAAATCAAGTGTAACAATCAGAAACAACCGTTGCTAAATCTCCCAGAATCCGGTGACTTCGTTGTAAACGGGATCGAGAATGATGAGCAAACAATTCTGATCAACGACCAAGAAAAGTGCCTCCCAAGAAGGATCATGCTCAACCGTGGATTCAGCCTCGCAGATTCCCCTTTCCAATTAGCCGACGGTTTCAGTTACCAGAATTACTCGTTTTACAGCTGTCCATACGACCCAACATCACCGCTCATGATAGAGTGCTTGGGATCCACGCGCAACAACCTCAGCTATTCCGTGTTGGCGGTGTTGTCGTCGCAAGTAACCCGTCAAAGGTTGTTGAATAATTCATCGTCGTGCCACTTTATTACATCGGCTTTGGCACCTGTTCCCTTTTATGTACGGTATGAAGTGTTTTGGATGAGTTACGATGTTGATATACGGTTACGGTGGAATGAACCTGATTGCACGTCTTGTATACAAAGTGGTGGACGCTGTGGCCTCCTACCGAATTCTAACGATGATCATGCTGCTTGTTATGATCTTCCACGCCAAGGTCAAGGTACGAATTACATTTCTTTTTGTTCTTAAGTTTAAAAAAAAAATGAAGTTTAACCTCAGAAGTCTACAAATAACGTAAGCTAGGCTTTTCTTTATTCTGCTTTATTTTTTCTGGTCTTACACAAGCTAAAATAGTGTAGCAAGTATCTTTATCTTTTAATAATTACTCACTCTCTTTAATTTTCAAGTCCCTGTGATTTTCTTTTATTATATTCTTTAGAGTTAACCACCAATTTAATATTTGAAAAATTTAGATTTTGACAAAAAATTATTGA
>NC_029789.2:16687162-16692616 GCF_000816755.2 Arachis ipaensis
ATTTTTTTTCTCATTTATTTTTAACTTTTTCGATTAATATCTTTTAAAATTATTTTTGTCTGAATTTTCAAATATCATTTCACTAATTTAATCTATTCTTTATCAACTATCTAATATTTTATAGGAATACTATCTTTTATCACGAGAAATTGAGAATTGATGAGATTACTGAATTTATTGTGTCTCATGTACTTTAGCTTTTAATTTTTACACTCAGTATGAAATTACATTACAGCTCCCTAATTAACTTTTTCTTCTGTTTCGGTTTTGGACAATGGTCAGGTCTTTCGAGGAAAGCCAGGTTTGGTCTAACCGTAGGCGTGGGAATACCTGGAGTCATTGGCATCATTGGACTAATATGTTTATTGCAACGCAGAAAGATGAGGCGAGATCAGCGACAACAGTCATCAAGAACACAAACGGAATTTTCTATCATGATTGTTCCTCCCCCTCCAGCTGTCCTAATGGGCCTTGATGGGCCATCAATAGAAAGATATCCGAAAACTGAGGTAGGTGAGGATGGGCAATTGCCTAGGCCCAATGATACCATTTGCTCAATATGTCTCTGTGAATATAGGCCCAAAGAGGTGCTGAGGACCATAACAGAGTGTCAACACTATTTTCACGTTGATTGCATTGATGGGTGGCTGAAGATGAATGCTACTTGCCCTTTGTGTAGAAAATTGCCAGCAAGATCAAATTCCAATTACGACTCCTCTTTGCCTTTCTCTCCATCTTCCTCCTAATGTTTACTCATTCCAATCATTGTTCAATGATCAATGTATATTTTCCGACAAAAATACTGTTCTTTTTTATTGTCAATTAAAAAGAAAAAATAATTCCATTTTTTTCTGTTCTAGCATCAACTCACGCAGTCACGCTTGCAAAATAAACCACCACTAGAGTATCGTTTTTAATAATGTTGTGCTGCAGTTAAAAATCTGATCAAATTAATGGTAGGATAAAATTGAGACGATTTTGAAACGTTAGGAATTTAAATAGAACGAAAATATTGGGAATAAAAACAATACTTAGAATTAAATTTTAATTTTATCCTTTAATAATATTAATTTTTTACGGAACATAGTTATTCAATTATTTTTTAATCATATTTAAGTAAATTACTCTTAATTACATTACTTTTATTCTAAATAAATTTAAAATTTATGTACTAGTCATTCTACAAACATTTCATGATGAGTAAACATATATAAGAGTAAAATTATAAAAAATAAATTTATTTAGAATAAAAGTAATGTGATTAAAAAATGTCCAGCTAGTCGGTTTCCGGACGGTTCGGAGAGGTCTTCTGGGTGTGAAGGCGGGTCACAACCTTAGTCTGGATCTAGGGGCGTGTGAGGCGTGAGTTCCGACTTCCCGAGTTCTTCGACTGAGATGAGGGGGGTGCCACCTGCAAGGACACTCCAACGCTCAAGTCAGAAAAATATGCAGGTGGTATGAGGGTAAAAGGTATGATGACGTACCTTGGGGGAGGGGTAGGACCCTCCCCTTATATGCCCTGTCAGTAGGGCGGGCCCCATATGGGGAGGCCTCCTTCCAGGAAGCTTCTTTTCCTACAATGCCCCCAACGTGCCAGCTATGGCCGTGAGCACCGTTGGTGGCGCGTTTTGTTTTCTCTTTCGTGTGTCGTCGTCTGGTTGATCGTCCGTGTGGAGGATGCGCCTTCCAAAGGCGTGTGTGCCTGTTTGTTACTGGGCAACGTCTTTCGTCGCCTCGTTCCTCATGCCGAGCATTTAATGCTCTTAATGGGCAATTCAAAACCCCGCGAGAAAAAGACTATTTCTCCCCTGTCCTTCGCGCTTCTTAGAGTTGGTTTCTTTTCAGTTTTCCTTTGGTTTCGTTTCAGTTTCATTGCATTGCCGTTGCGTTTCATTTGCTTTCTCCATTCTCTCCTCAAAATCTTTACTGCGAGCCCCTGCTTCGTCCAGATCTTTCTTAGTTTTTTGATCCTCCCTGATCATCGCCCTTATCCTTGTAAGCTCCCTATTCTTTTCTCTGGTATTGGTGTGGAGTTATTTATTTTCATCGTTCATCTTCCTGATTTTGTATGTGCGTTGCACTCTTGATTTGAATTGCATGTTTGCTGTCGTTTTAGCATTAGGAAGATACTGTAGGGGGGTTACCATTCTAGGATTTTACTTTTCTGGCCTTGCTCTTGGCTGTAGATTTATACCTTGTTTTATAGTTGTTGGATAGGTGAATTATAGTTTCTGGTATTCGTACCGGCTTCCCGGCCTCTTAGACTGATATTGGGTGGTGCCCCAACTGTAGGTATGGCTCAGCGTCCCGTCGTGAGGGTCGTGAGACCGGCGCCCTATGACTGATATGCTTGGGTAACTTCAAATGTGAAGGAAACCTCTAACCAAATGTCCCCGAAGGAACTTGACGAGTTCCGACGGGCCGATTATCTTTGCGGAGGAACTGACGAGGAGGCTAATTATGCAGCTTTCATTCCTGCCGACAACGAACAAATATTCCAACTAAATCTGCACTCTCCCCAGGTCTCCGATTGGATGTGGTTGTATAAGGCCATGTTCACCCGCCTGGGAGTTCGCCTCCCCTTCCCCCCTTTTCAAATGGCGTTACTTAACCGTTGTGACGTTGCGCCGTCCCAATTGCATCCGAACAGTTGGGCCTCAATCCGCTGTTTCGAGATGGTGTGTGAGTATCTTGAGCTGCCGGTCTCCGTTGTAGTGATTCTTATCATGGTTTTAAGGATAAGTATTTCAAAGTTTGCCCGGTGGAAGGTCGGCACCCTTTTTGGTTGACGTTAGAAGGGGAACGTCGCATACCGACTTACTGGAGTTTTGGGACGGGAGCTAACGCCTTTACCAAAATAACGTATAAGGGATTATCTCCTGAGAATAAGAGGGTTGCCAACATATTGTTGGCTGTTTTTGGGAAGAATCTTGTTAACCCTCATCTCCTTATGGGTGATCGGGACATGGCTATGAATTATATATGTGAGTAGCCATCTAGTAATTTTCATGTGTTTACCCTTGTCCTTACTTATCCGCCAAATTTAATGATTAATAGGTTTCTGTATCTTGTTGCAGTGTCAATGTCTGCCGAGGTAACAGGACTTGATGCTTTGTTCAACACTTTCTTGGCTGATGGCAGTGATGATGACTCCACTACCCCTGCCAAGGAAGTGCCGGCTGACGACGTCATTGAGCCTGAGGTCTAGTCCCAGCCTACCCAGGGGGAGGGGCCCAGAACCAGCGCCGCTTCGGGTCCTCATCAGGAGGCAGGGACTGGTTCGGGACCCCGACCAGAGGAGGATCTTGAGGCTGAGGAGGAGGGTGACAATCCAAGGAAAAGGAAGTCGTCTTCTAGTCCTGAAGTTGAGGTGTTGGTTGACAATCCAAGAAAAAGGAGGCCGTCTTCCAGTCCTAAGGGGGTTCTCACCGTTATGGAGAAGAACTTTGATGTCGAAAACTTTATCTATTCCCAACTACTTCCTGGCACGGAGGACTTCTTTTACAGTGGGGACCTCGCTTCGCAAGCGAGATGGATGTACCGCACTTTACTCCGAGGAGCTGCTATAGCGAGGAAGGCGGAATCCGCCTTGGCAGGAACGCGGTCTTTGGAAACGAAACTTGAGTCCTCTGTCAAGGCCAACACCAAGTATAGAGATGAGGTGAAGCTGCTCCGGGAGCAACTTGCTGCTGCCGAGGAGAGGGCCAAGACAGCCGAGGAGAAGGTCGAGGTTGCTGAGGAGGAAGTTAAGACTGCTAAAGAAAAGGTCAAGACCGCTGACGCCTCCGTGGCACATCCTACCGAGCGAGAGCTTCCCCTGGAAAGTTAACTTAGCACTGCTCAGGGTCGGGTGGTCGTGCTAGAGAAGGAACGCGATGAGGCTCTCTCGTCGGCCAAGGCGGCCCGGGGTGAAACTACTGAATTTTAGAAGAAGTACAAAGACACCGTGAAGCAGGGTAAGAACGCTATCTTGATGACCGAGGAGGCCCTCAAAGCCCAAGTAAAGCTGTTGGCTCCCGATTTTGACACCTTAGCTGTTGGCATTTTCAAGACTATCAGGGATGACAAGATCATTGATATGCCGAAGAAGTGTCTTGTGTTCTTGTAACTTGTGTGTTTTTGTAACTTTTGTAAACTTTGTAATCCTTTTGAACTGTTTGAATCTGTTTGCCGCATGTGACAAACCGCTTGTTTCCCGCCTTGTCGGCGCTTATTTTTCTTTATGTTCTTTTACCGTTTTGTTGGTATTAGCTATTTGCTTGTGAACGTTTTACCGTCTTGCCGGTAATTAGTGAAGCCAAGTCGTGGCTTTTATCGTTTCAACAGCCGCGTATTATGGCGTTCATTACTTTCGTGGTTCCCGGGGTGATCAGTCCCAGGGCACCGTATCGTTATGAAATTGCTTACTCGTCATGGTAGCTTAATTAATAATAATGAATGCGAAAAGGAGATGACAAGTAGTAGATAAATAGTAGTGGTAAATGGTCCAAACATAAGATGATAGCAAATATATGACAAGGACAAATAATCCATCATAAAGTAATGTCTTACTAAGCCGGCTGGATCGGCAGGTTGGTTGTCCGGTCGGTGGGTTTGGCCTAGGAATAGAATCTTCTCAAATTGCCCGTGTTCCACGTTCTCGGGACTTCCTTGCCGTCCAGCCGTTCCAAGTTGTAGGCCCCATTGCTGATCACCTCTTTCACCCTGTATGGGCCTTCCCAGTTTGCCACCAGCTTTCCTTCCTCTGGTGTCGGGAGCCCAATATCATTGCGCCTTAGGACCAGGTCGTCTTGTTCAAACTCTCTCTTGAGCACCTTGGCATTGTAGCGCAGGGCCATTCTTTGCTTTAGTGCCATTTCTAATAAATGGGTCATCTCCCTGTCCTCGTCTATCAAATCATTTTCTACGGCTTCCTCAACCCCTCCTAAGAATGGCCGTGGGCTCGGCTCACCGATCTCCACAGGTATTATTGCCTCTACCCCATATGTGAGTTAGAAAGGGGTCTCCCCGGTAGATGACTGTTGAGTTGTGCGGTAGAACCAGAGGACTGACGCTAACTCGTCTGCCCATGCTCCCTTTTTCTGGTCAAGTCGCTTTTTGAGGCCTTGTACGATAACCTTGTTCGCAGCCTCAACTTGACCGTTGGTTTGGGGATGTTCCACTGATGAAAACTTTTGCTTTATACCCAAGCCGGCAAGGAACTCTCCGAAGGCGGGTGTGAAGGCGGGTCCCAACCTTGGTCTAGATCTGGGGGCGTGTGAGGCGTGAGTTCCGACTTTCCGAGCTCTTCGACTGAGATGAGGGGGACCACCTGCAAGGACACTCCGACGCTCAAGTCAGAAAAATATGCAGGTGGTATGAGGGTAAAGGGTATGATGGGGGAGGGGTAGGACCCTCCCCTTATATACCCTATCAGTAGGGCAGGCCCCACATGGGGAGGCCTCCTTCCAGGAA
>NC_029789.2:16692800-16694658 GCF_000816755.2 Arachis ipaensis
AGGGGCGCGTGTCTGAGTTGTAAGGCTGGGCGGGTTGTGCACGTCGATCCGATCGCATAGATCGAGTTACCCGTGGGCCGGGTTGACCGCCCCACCAGGTGGGCTGGGCCGTAACAAAAATAATTGAATAACTATATACCGTAAAAAATTGATATTATTGAAGGATAAAATTAAATTTATTTCTAGGTATGGTTTTTGTTCCCAACGTATTCGTCCTATTTAAATTCCTAACGTTTTAAAATCGTCTCAGTTTGTCCCACCATTAATTTTGTTAATAGATCCCTAACAGCAGGACAACATTGAGTCAATTTTGAAATATTAGGAACTTAAATAGGACGATTTAAACATTAGGGACAACTTTGATACTTTACCCCAAATATTGGGGATAAAAACGATACTTTATTCTAAAATAAACAGGGTTAAAAGTAAATTGATTTAATTTTTGTTTTTTCTCTTTAATTTATTTAAATTAGGATAAAGTTTTTTTTGACATTTTTCAAAAAATTTTAAAATTATCTCTAATATTTAATTTAATTTAATTTTATTCTTAATATTTAAAATTAATTTTAACTTTATTTTTTTAGTTAAATTTTTAACCGTCAACAATTATCAATATTTTTTTTTAACAGTTTTACCCTTTATATAACTTTAATATCTAATTCTATTCTCAATCAAAATCTCCAACTGGCTAATCCTAACCCCTTCCCCCCTCCAATCTAAACCCATAGCATGTCATTGTCATTGTCATTGTCATTAGCAGAACGCTCACCCATCCATCATTACTGGTAACCACTATCATTGTCATCATCATTATCAATTACAATACCTCAACCCTCACTGCCACTCTTTCTTCTACTCTTTTATCCTCTCTTTTCTCGTTCTCTTCGATCTCCACCACCATTATCTCCTTCTCTCACGGGACCATAACCGCCACTGCCATCAAGCCACAACTATCGTCACCAATGTCTTCTTTCTTTATCTTCTTCCCTTTTGATACGGAACATAACTCAGAGTAAGATGAAAAATCAAAGAAAGAGACTCCTCTACTTCAATTTGATTTTCTGAAACAACAGTTAAAAAAATTACTCTATCTCTTTTGTTCACATCCAAATTTTTTAAAGAAACTCAAAAAAAATTTTATTCATAAAAAACTTAACTCAAAAAGAGTAGTAACAAGAAGTCTTTGAATAGACTCTAGCAGATCAACCTAAGAATGAGCCAAATCTTTCTAGATATTTAATTTGAATTTAAATCTCTAAAGATAATTTAATTTAAATCAGATTTGATTTTTATTGAATTAGAACAGATTTGATTTAAATTTAAATTTTCTAAAAGTACTATTAAACAAATCAAAACTAAATCAAATCTTCTAACAAATCCTAACAACAAAACAAACTAAATATAGACTAAAAAGTTCTCTTAAATACGTATCATTATCCCCCTTTGCAAAAGAATTCGTCCTCAAATCTTATTCAACCACTTTTGAAAAATAGTCCATCAATTGAGTTTACTGTGCAAAACAAACTGCACTTTGTCGTATGTTGAATACTTGAGACATGTTCCATGTAGCCGCTCACTATAGAATAAAATTGGTTGTCCTTCACTCCTTTCATTCACATTAATTCTTTCAAAATTCACCAATAGATATGCAAAACCTTTAAAATCTAACATGTAAATACTAGGCAATTCATCGTTAGATATATGAGAAACTGAAAACTCTTTGAATGTCATAGACACTAATGCATTATTGTCTAAACTATAACTTTCAAGATTTCTCTCACAAGTTTGTTTATTGCTCTCAGTTTTTTTTCTCTCAATGACTCCTCTCTCTCTCTCTCTCTCTCTCTCTCTCTCCCTC
>NC_029789.2:16694698-16699336 GCF_000816755.2 Arachis ipaensis
TCACTGGAATACGCACTCTTTTTCTCAGTCTCTTCTTCTCTCAAATTTTTTTCTCTCTTATTTTTTAAATTGCTCACATCCCAAGAACCCCTTTAAGAACTGTTGCACCTTTGGTTCCTCCAAGCACTCATCTCCATCTACAACATACTCAACAAATTCTTCCATCACTGCCTGTGAAGTCGAATTAAAGAAAGGATCAGAAGAAGTTTGCTCATGTCGATCTGTAATATTCTTCTTGAAATCTGCAATAGTGAATTTTGTTGTATCTTTAAACTTTGCTCCTTTAGAACTCTATGTAGAATTGGAGTCTGAAGAGTGCCAAGTTGCCATAAATTGTTGTTGTGCCTCCACCTCAATTGCCAAATGGATTAAATTTTTTATTGTTGCATAATAGCAAAGTTCGACCTTATCTGCGATTTCTTTGTTTAATCCAACAAGAAATTTTTTCATAAAAACTTTGGGACCATTGTTAACGTTAGTTTTGCATATTAAATACAGCAACTCCTTATGGTACTTATTTACTGATCTTAAACTTTGTTTCAACTGACGAAACTTTTTAAGAAACTTATTGTGATATGATGATGACACACGCTGATTTCTCATGATGTATGATGATGGCACTCGAATTAGGTCACTAGTATTTGCACTTATATAATTGGCTTTTACCTCAATTGAACTCAACACTCTTACATTTTACCACTCTTGAAAATCCTAAAATTTGATACCAAATGATATGGAACGTAACTTAGAGTAAGATAAAAAATCAAAGAAAGGGACCCTTCTACTTCAATTTGATTGTTTGATACAACAGTTAAGGGAATCACTCTACCTCTCCCTTTCACACCCAAGTTTCTCAAAAAAACTCAAAGAAATTTTTTTCATCAAAAAATTAATTTAGAAAGAATAACAAGGAGTCTTTAAATAGACTCCTAACAGATCAACCTAAGAATAAGCCAAATCTTTTTAGATATCTAATTTGAATTTAAATTTCTAAAGATAATTTAATTTAAATAAGATTTGATCTTTATTGGATTAGATCAAATTTGATTTAAATTTAAACTTTCTAAAAATACTACTAAACAAATTAGAACTAATTCAAATCTTCTAACAAATTCTAACAACAAAATAAACATAGACTAAAAAATCCTCCTGAATATATATCACCTTCAAACAACAACAACGACAATCATTTGATCATCACCAACAACTAGATCTAACTTATTACAATTTACAGATCTCAAATCGTGGAGGTGAGTGACGAATTGTAAGGGTGAGTGTGGGTTGATGGTGACGCGGCTATGGTGGGGTGAGGACAGACGGGCGTAGAGAAGGTTGCAGTGGATTGGAGATGAGAAGACATGTATGATGATGACGATAATGTGAGGTTAATAATAGTCTGGATTAGGGATGTCAATGGGGCAGGACAGGGGCGGGGGATGCCTCCCTGCTCCCCATCTCCGCCTTCAGATTTGCTCCCCATCCCCGCCCCATTTCCCGCTGTGGGGGAATATTGCTCTCCATCCCCATTCCCCACAGGGCCCCATTCCCGCGGGGACCCCATTCTCCATCTACATAATAGTTCTAACTAATTATTAATTTCCATATGAATAGAGCTGCAAATATCTATCTTATACAAAAATTGTAAGATTTTATACAAAAAGTCTAAATGACATGATGTTGACTTCTTTCGAAATAACGCAATGGGGGGACACAACGACGAACCAAAGGAAAAAGCAGTGGACGAGGTGGGAGATGCGGCAATAGAGAGGAGAATGGACACGACGGCAGAGTTACGAAAAGGAACGCCGCAAATAAAAATTACGACGCGGTAAGGGTGATGGCATGGTGAGGTGTAACGATGCGGTGAGAAGGGTGATGAGGGGGTGGCTGCAGAGAGGTTGGATGGAGTATGAACAGCCTTAGGGATCTCTGAATTGAAGAAGGGTTATGCAAATAAAGATTAGGAGTTTTGGGTTTCTGTATATATATATATATATACGTGTGTGTGAGAAATGATTAAAAAACATATATGAGAAATAAACTATTAAGGATAATTTAAGGAATTCATAAATTTCGGAGAATAGCGGGGAAGGGGCGGGGATCCCCGCCCGGTTCCCCGCGCCTGCTTCGGGGGAATTTTGTCCCCCATCCCTATCCCCACGGAAAAAATTCCCCACAATCGGATCCCCATTCGGGGCAGTCTTCGCAGGGATCCCCGCGTCTCGAGAAATTTTGCCATCCCTAGTCTGGATGGATACCGATAATAATTGCGATGGTGGGGGTGGGTTAATAGAAGAATAAAGGATAAGGTTAGGATTAGGATGAATTTGGATTAAAGATAAAATTGGAAAGAGAATATTTAATTAACTATTGATTACTAAAAATTTAATGATAATAATCGATTCACTAATTTGTCTAATAATAATGTGACATATAAGCATTTTAAAAAATAGGACGTTTTAAGCGTCTTTATGAGAGTATTCGTCTTTTAGCATTACAATTACAATTTTAATTTAATTTTTAAAATTTTTTAATATTACAATTTTAAATGAAGCAATCGATTTTACAAAAATTTATACTAAGTCTAATAATTTTACGATTTAAATTTGTTATAATTTTATATTTTACGTATTTAATTTACTTTTTTAATTTCACATAAAAGTAGAATATCTATTTTCTCTATCTTGTTTTTAGTATATTTAAATAAGTGTTGGGAGTTCGAATTCTGTCTTATATATACAACAATCTATTCACTAATAATAAATTCTTAAATAGAATTCAAATCAACGACCTAATCCTTAAGCTGCTAGACTAAGGTCCAGTTTGGGTAAACAATTTAATTAAGCCCCTTTTGACAAAATAGTTTAAACAATAAATGACTATATTAAAAATAGCTTATAAATAAGTTATTTTATATTTGAGTTTTTAGCTTTAAAAGTGCCTATTTTATAGAAATGTGATAAAAAATAGTCGTATTACAAGAGAAGTACTTTTTTTTAACTTCTCTATAAATTCTTAAATTGTTTCTTAAAAAGCTGCAATTTAGTTTTGAAAATTGCACCATACATTAATATTATTACTTTTCATAATTCAAAAATTCAAAAAAAATACTTTTAAAACTTTTCAAAGGCACATAACAAATATTTAAAAAAAAATTAGTGCACAATTTTTGTCTTTCCTTAGCTTTTGTACCTTATAGTGCAAAAAAGGAACAGAAGCGACCAAATATAGAGATTACTAGTGAATATTTAACCAGTGTTCTTCAATAGACATTTTTGTTCCTCTACAAATTAAATATTGCAACCCTAAATATCGGATTTCCTTTTTCTACGTTATGATCCGTCTTTTATATTCAAATGTTAGTGCCTTGTTTTGTCCATTGTCGGAAGCAAATTAGCATGGTCATACATAAGTCCATATTTGTTTACATAAGGAAAAAAAAGACATAAATTAGTATTGGACGATTAAAACTAAGATTCTAGCAGATCTAGGACTACCCGACCACGGCACAAGAACATGGCTTCTTGGACAACACGAAACTCATGTCCCATGTTGTATTAGTATAGCACATACATACATATAATGTAATCATAGCTTTGGGTTAGTTGATCATTGGTCCAATGGCTAACTTGCTAATAACTTTGTTCTTAATTTCCATTATTGAACTCTTGTTTCTTCCTAACGCAACAAGAAGCAAAACAACTTCACCAGCTTGTGGAAGCAGATATTGTGGAAGCTCTGAAGTAGCTATTGAGTTCCCTTTCCATTTGACACAGGATCATACTAGCTTTGTTGGAGGAGATGCACGATGCGGGTACCAAGGTTTTGAAGTTTCGTGTAACCAAAGGAATTTGATGATTAGTCTCCCAAATGGAGGAGGAGAATTCATCGTCAAAAACATCTCTCTAGAGCACCAATATATTTGGGTCAACGACCCTAATGAGTGTTTTGCTAAACGGTTCTTGCAGGGCAAGGATCTCATCAAAGATTCACCCTTCCTATGGGGCCTTCCAAATTCAAAGAGAGTGATGTTTTACAATTGCAGCGAATTAGCAGGAATTGATGTTGATCCACAACTACGTCTTCCTTGCCTGAGTGACGATGAGAAGCATTATTATTCTGTTATAGTTTTGTCAGAGTCGGATATTGAGAATGAGAATTATTATAGTTCAAAGTGTAGGAATATTGGGTCTGCTTTGTTTCCCGTTAATGATGTTTCTGAAGATGATTCTTCAATATCATCACGGCAAATAAGAGATGAACTTATTCATTTTGATATGAAGTTGCAATGGTTTAGGCCTAGTTGTTATTGTAAGGAGGATCAACACTGTGGCTTCATACCAAATGCTGATTTTGACGTTGTTTGTTACAACCACAAAAATCAAGAACAAGGTAATACATTGTCAACTCAATCTTCATCTCAATACCGGATCCTTTAATTTCCTTAAATAATATTATAAATTGTTCTGACATGAAAATGTGGAGTTAGTGCAGATATGTTACTTGAACTTGACAGCGGTTATTCCAATAATAATGGTAATGGGCACATGCAAGCACTTTCCGGTACTAGTAAGTATTTAACTATATATGATAAAGAAAAGTAACATGTAGTAAATAAACCACCGACTTGAAAATGTA
>NC_029789.2:16699415-16704889 GCF_000816755.2 Arachis ipaensis
CCACCAAATAAATTATTATATATATATAAATTTATTTTTAATATATATTTTGTATTTTAATATATATTATATATGGACGAATAATATTTGTGTACATACATATGATTATATTACGAGTAAAATTCTTTTCTGACTCTTGTCCTTTCTTGATTTAGATAACTCATACCTTAATAATTGAAAAAATGACAATTCGTCTCTTAATTTTTTTTGTTAGATGCATAAACCTTTCAACGAGAATCTCTTATAAAAAGGTGGTAGAAAATGTTTATGTACAATGTTAACTTATAGAGGAAGTATAGGAAAGTAATAGAGTATCTATACAATGTGTACAATTGGGGTATAGGGATGTTCGATTCAGTAGGATATCAGAAGTCTATTATCTCTGGTACTCGGATGGTTATTCTATATAGTATGGGTGTATTATGTTTGAAAAATTAGTAGTATTTTACGCTGGATGTTCATTTTTTAACTTATATTGGGCCAAATAAATAGTCTATTGTACACATTATACAAATACTCCATTGGCTTCTTAGCGGGACTCTAACTTATATAATCTGATCTTCACCTGTCCTATATAAATGATAACTATTTGATTGAGATTGTTTATTACCTATACAATCATCAAAACAATGCTACAAAATAATAACTATTTGATTGAGACATTATTTTGACGATTATGTAAAAACTAATCAAGAAAGTATTTTTTTTCATTTTTTGTTATTTTTTGTCAAAAATTCTTACAAAAGAACTTATGTGTCTAATAAAAAGAAAGGATAAGGGCTCATACGGCTAATTAAAAAAAAAAAAGAATAAAGGGTGAATTATTATTTTCTAATTGTTAAGATACGAGATATCTAAATTACAAAATAGGAATAGAAAAGAGGTTTTACTCTTATATTATAAATTCCATAATTGATATTGGAGTTGGGCGCATGCAGGTGGAAGTCCTCCAAGTTATTATTATGGTGAAAAGGAAGAGAGCAAGTTTGCTATAGCATTGGGAACGCTAGGTATATTAATATTATTATTTTATGTAGCATTTCATATAACTAAGGAGATGAGACAAGAAAGGTTACGACAGAGAATCATCGAGACCCAACATGCGCGAGCAAGGAGAATGTTGTTAAGCCAACAGCGACAGCTAGGAGAGCTACGCAGATTAAGAATGATGGAATCATCATCAATCATCAGTGAGAGGTACCCTCCCACCAGCGATGAGAATTCAACAATAATAATAGAGTTAGAACAATGTCCAGTTATCCAGCTAGGTGACAGTGGACAATTGCCAACAATGTCAATGGACAACGTTTGTTCTATATGTCTTAGTGAGTACGAGGCTAAAGAAACATTAAGGAGCATGCCACAGTGTAATCACTTTTTTCATTCTCATTGTATTGATCCCTGGCTCAAGATGAATGCTACTTGTCCCTTGTGCCGAAAATTGCCAATATGAATAATTTAGAGATGGATAAGCCATAAAAAATGAACTTAAATTATTTTGGCGATGATTCTTCAAATTTTTGTTATCAGCACTTAGGCACATATTTAAGGTGCAATATATTAAGAGCTAACAAATTTAGCCGTTTAACTAAAACTCCAGTTGCATTCTCTTTAAGTCCTAAATCCTAATCAAGCAAACAGTCAATTTTTTTTTTTTTCCTTTTTTGTGGGTATTAACATATTCATTCATTCATTTTAAACAAGGAAGAGCCTTTATGGGCCTAACATTGAGAAACTTTCAAACAGAATTCGTTCAAGATAGTGGGCGGTTACTTAACCCACATGATCTTTTGACCCAAAAAAACTCCACATGACTTGACCAAAAATACCCACATGCTATGGAACACAAACACAAAACATGACATGATATGGGACTATACACATGAATTCTCTTTTCTTTCTTTCTTTCTTTTTTTTTAAATGTGGATATAGTATATNNNNTAAAATATTTAAAATAATTTTTATGTTAATAAATAATAATGTATATTATTTTAAAACTCATTTCAAAAATATAAATTAAGAATAAGATTGGATACGACTGACACGGTATTTAATTGTGTTTAAATGTGTTTGGAAAAAGTATTTTTGTATTTTTAATTAAGATATTGTGTCAGACGAGTGTCGATGAGTATCATATTCAAAATATGTTCAACACGCGAAAACAATAACTCGAAAAAATGTATGTGCTTTCATAGACCATATTAGGAATGCACATGGATCGGGTAAAGTCAGGTTTGCTTTAACCGAAATTCGCTTCAAATAATGACCATGTCTATTTTTGATATTTTTACCCGGTCCTAAACCGGTGAAATCACAATGCTTTCGAGCCACACTAAAACTGGGTCTAAATCGGGTGAAGTCCAGGTTTTGATAAACTTTATGTCAAAAAATTATGATGCACTTATTTATAAAAAAAACATATTTATTATCGAAAAGTTGATATCCATACTTGAACTTGAGTTTGTCTATAAATTATAATTTCATGTTTCTTTAATTTATTTTTTAATTCAACAAATGTGATTAAAAATAAAGTAATAAATTTATAATTAATATAATATAATATTAGAATTAATTTAAAACATATATAATTTGTTAAGTCTACCTAGGATGCATAGAAGTTGGGTAAAACTAAGTTCGCCTTAATCCAGATATGACCTTTAATAATGACTGCGTCAGTTTTTAATACTCTTATCCAACTCTAAATTCGAGAAAATCATACCAAATTAATTTCAAAATATTTGAATTCGGATCGGATCTTCAGGTCACTTCAAATAGATTTCCCAGATATATCCAATCTCAATGAGAATAGAAGCAAGCCGATTCCGTTGTAGTCGTCGCTGTCGTAGAAAGATTGTTATGAACTGACTAAATAACTAGCGGAACGTTCGAAGCCCACTGCTTTAGGTAAAGTTGTTACGTGCTTTGCAGCTATTAAATTGGCCTTGTTTTCATTCATCTCGCCTAGTGCGAAAACAATGAAAATGCATTTTACCCGGATTCAAATCAATCAAAATCAGTCGAATATAGCTGCATTTGTTCGTTGTGCGCCCTGGACCACATGATAATACAGGCCCAAGTTGCTTGTCTAAATACTAGCCCAACGAGGCCCTAGGTCTTATTCTTAAGGACCTTACACTAGTGCAAACAGCAAACATTACTTCCATTGCATGCACACTATGCACTAGCACAAGATAATTGCCACGTTTCCCATATGCTGGATTTCCCCACATGCATCCTCCACTCCGCCGTTACCCACTCCTTCTTTTTTCTTGTTCCTGTTAATTAGATTAAAAATTATTACATTGCAATATTAGCATCATGGGGGTGTAGCTCATATGGTAGAGCGCTCGCTTCGCATGCGAGAGGCACGGGGTTCGATTCCCCGCACCTCCATATCCATTCTTTTAAAGGTTCGCACTTGTTATTATATTATTTCTTCGTTCTAATGTTATTGAAGCTAAAGCTAACCACGTTGAGCCCCTCTCATTTTCCCACTTCATCTGCCTCTGTTCCCAAATTTAAGCTCATCATTTCTCTCATTCTCATACATATCCTACCACCTTTGTTTTTATTATGAAATTATATCTTTCAAGATATTATTATTAATATGTTAACTTTGCAACAAATTCTATGACCTGTATGTATGTGTATGTCATGGTCCTAACTCCTAAATCCCCAATATAATATAAGAACAATATAACAACTCTATCCACTGAGCTCTGTAACGTTTTGCGTGAGCATTATTGTTTAGTGTTTATCTCACATCCTTGAAACGTATATATGTAATGTAACTGTTCAAGTCGTTCTTCAATTCTTTCTTATCCAAATCCTTGACTCAACTTTCTCTGTTTCCCTGCACGAAAGGAAAAAGAGAAGCTCTTAAGATTTTAAGGCGGCACCGACTGAGGAAAATTAAAGGTGCTTTAATGAAGAATAGATTAACTACTAGTCTTGTCTAAGTTTGACTTTTAAGTCTTAATAGTAGGAAAGAGAAAATTTGAAAGAAAAAAAATGGGAGGAGAGAAAATGAATAGAAAAGTAAGTTTTTTTGTTGTTTAAATAAAAAAAAAAGAAAAATAGTATGAGATTTATTAAATTATTTTTTTTTCATAAATAAAAAGAAAATGAAAAAATATAATATGAATAAGGGTATTAATGTAATTTTATATTATTATGATTTTTATTTTATTTTTTTTCAATCCAAGCAAAAGAAAATTTTTTTTCTATTTTCTTTCTATTAATTTTCTTTTAATCCAAACAACATATAAATAATTCTACTTTTCTTTCTTCTCATTTTCTTTCCTTCTATTTTCCTTCCTATATCCAAACAAAACCTAACACTCTTCAACCCCTTTGAAAGCACTTATTAATTATCTAAATTATCTACAATCAATAATTAATAATAATAATAATAATAATAATAATTCAAAATATCTGTTACTGACTATTGCCGCATACCTAAGCGGTCCTTTACTCCCTCGCAAATAATGCTAGAATCAAATATAGAATAGCTTTACTTATTCAACACATCTATTTTGGCTTGTATAAACATAAATATTGTCGGTGGATTGGTGGTTCACGAAACTCTCTAATATATGTTGTCCACATGGTCAAAACATCTACGTATTAAGAAAATAAACAAAGAGATTCTAAGTATTTTAATTAAAAATAATAATAATAAGAATCCTCTTTTGTCCGAAAATTATATATTTTTCATTACTCAACCATAAATCACAGAACTTCTTATTTTTAATATTAGAGTAATAGTAGTGCTTTTTTAAAATGTAGATTATTGGGATATTATATTCAAATGTGAAATTATTTAATTAGAAAAGTATAAATTGGACCGTCCGATTTATTAGAGATACAGAAATTAGACTGTTCGATTTTTAGAAATACACAAATTAGACCGTCCGATTTATAGAAGTACAGAAATCAGACTGTCCGATTTATAAGAGATACACAAATCGGACCGTCTGAATTTGTGTTAAAAAATTAAAAAATTTGAGGTACAGAAATTGAACCTTTCAATTTGTGTACTTTCCACAATTTTAAAAAACACCAAAAATTACAATATTAAAATATATTATCACTTTTATTTCTGTAAAAAAAAATTAGCCTAAATCACAACCCATTTATTTTTCTCTATCGTGCTAATTAAATATTGCGGGTTGTCTTCTATTATATCCTAGAAGGTATGGTTAGTTTATTGAATTTATCCTCCGGTTGGGGTACTAAGTCAAAATTTCATGCAATGTTTGTTGACCTATATACCTGTTCTGGAATCATTTCTATAAACTCAATATTGTGCTTAAATATACGAGAACTCTTAAAAAATTGATTTGATGATTAAGTATTTTTTTAAATTAAAAAAAATGTTACAAAAAATAATATTAATCTTTTATTATTTATTATAATATTTAATAATTTAATTTTATGAGTTTAATTATTATATTATAATTATCAATAATAAT
>NC_029789.2:16704948-16706687 GCF_000816755.2 Arachis ipaensis
CAGTTATATATACTATTCTAAACATGTATATTTATATATAATTTTTATTTTAATTTTTTTTGTAATTCATGTTAATTTGAGTGTCGAAATTTTTGCATATACACTCCCTATAAAAATGACAAATTCGAGATATTAAAAATTTGAAATAAAAAGATAGTACAACATCATATCCTCTAACTTATTTTTTTTAATTTTTTCAGTTAATTTTTAAATTTAGAAGAGAAGAACTATTTCTGAACAATATTTTTTCTCAATTTATATTTATGACTCACTTTTGGGTTGTCACTGTTTGCGATTCTGTAACAGAAAGATGGAATGAGGAGTTAGTTATGAACATCACATATCACATTCATGTGCGAGTTTCGATGTTCTTGGGGTGACAATAATGCCCCCACTAGAAAAGGGCATAAACAGGGTCCTACACAGCCCAGCAGAGTATAACACTAAAAGGTTTCAACGTTTAGGGATTAATAATCAACCCTTATGTCAATATAGTACGATTGCTATCAATTATATATCACATATAATGGAGGTTGGTTAGGTATTTTTGTTAAGAATGTGAAAGAAAGTGAATGGTTTGGACATGGGACAGTTGGCTTATGATGATTTGAAAATGTGACCCCAAATATGACCGTCCGGAATTGGGGTCTAACCAGGGAAAGACGCGTCAATTAATTAGTAATAAACTATTTATGTGAAGTCTAAGATGAGATAAGATATGCCTGATATGGGGTAATTAATTGCATGAAGCAAGGAAGTTACCTATTTTCAAACTAACAAAACGGAACTGCAAGTTGTTTGGTCGGTGAATGAGGATAATACTTTGTTCACTTAAGCATATAAGAGTCAATCACTTTCAAATATATATAAGAAGAAAAAAGAAAAAAAAAAATAAAAGAGTCAACTTATTATTATTTTTATTTTAATAATTACCATAAAAAATATAGCTATTTATTAATGCAGAAACACTATTTTACTCTACTATATATGTGGCCAATGAGTAATAGCTCAAATGACATAGTCTTTCCATACTCATTTAAGAGGTTGTGGATTCAAGTCTCCTATGTATTTGTTTAATTCGGTTCAGATTTTTAGATAAAAAAATTAAAAAGAAGAAACAAGCCATGAATTGCCCTACTTGGGAAGCGAATTATCAAGATGTTTGGTTAAAACAAAAATTATCACACGCGACATCTCCTTGTTGTCTAAAGAATTATTATTCGAAAATGGTCACCGGAATTCTTGGACATTCGCGAAGAATCACGCCAACATATGACTTTTTATTAAAAAAATAACAATTATAGTGATCTTTTGGGAAAGCAGGAGTAATAATCACTCGATTATAATCTGAAATACAATATAATTCGGCTTATATCCATGAGGAAATATTTTTATTATGGTAGCAAATTTGGTGTTTAACTATAAAATGGTACTACAGAAATTGTTTTCGATGATTTATTTTATTAATCCTTTTTTAAATAAACACAAATCCTCATTCATGATTCGCTTTTAATTATTTGTTTTCTAACAAACTCAAATATCCCTCATCATTTTCTTGAAAAAAAAATCAAGGGAAGACAAAATACTACTAATGATTTGCTCCTTTTATTTAAAAAAACAGAAATTGCCTCCGATGATTTTATTTTTATATTTATCTTCATATTCTAGTAAAATTTTAAAAAATTCAATATTTTTAAATTTTATAAAAAAATTCTTTATATGAAAAAAATTAATACCTT
>NC_029789.2:16707038-16744354 GCF_000816755.2 Arachis ipaensis
TCCCTTGTAGAATTAAAAAATTTTTTTATCAAAAGACTACCATAAAGATAAATAAATAACCGAATAGAGTTTTAAATTATTAAATTTTTTTAATGATAAATTTCTTTCTGTTGACTTAATTAAGCGTTAGAATATATATATATGACCGTTATATATCGGTTACGAATTATAGTTCGGCAGACTTCTTTGTAACCGACGTGTTAGCTCTACTGAGTTTATGGTAATAAATGACCTTTGATCGGTTACATCAAAGATAATCAATTAAGAAATATGGCCGTTATCATCTCCCGGTTATAAAAGGAAACAATTGAAATCGGCAAAGGTATGAAAATATTTCTAAGTTGAAAAGTTCGCTTTAAAATAATTCTCGTTAACTAACTTGAGCGTCGGAGTATTTTTTGCAGATACTCCTCTCCCTGTTTCATTCGCTGGCTGAGGTATACTGTGGTTCATTGATAAGGTCGGCCAACCGTTTTGCGGGGACGAGTTATAGTTCGACTGCAACAAGTCAAGAACATTTGGCGCCCACCGTGGGGCCGAAATTCGGAATTCTTTTTTCTTAGGTCCCAAATACCCCAGCAACTATTAATGGCTGACGCACCTCCTCCCACTCCATCTGAGCTCTTTCGTATGGAAACCGAGCTTCAGCAGGCAAACCAGCAAATGGCTGAGGCAAATGAGCGTATGAGGAATGAAAATCAAAGGATGCAGCAACAAATCGAGCAATTAGTCAACGCTCGCCTCGAGCACAATAACGATCGTAATGAACGGCACACTGATGATGAACACCGTACACATGTCTTGGAGACGCCCCAGGATGATAAAGGCGGGGTCCTCGGAATAACGAAATTACAGCCGAGGGCGAGGGAGACGAGCTTGACAATTCTACAGGACCGTTCACAGCAGACATCATGAATTTTCAACTGGCTAGACAATTTACTTTACCGACGACGTTAACTCCGTATGATGGATTAGGAGATCCAAAACAACACATCAAGAAATTCCGATCAATTATGATCATTAACGGTGCATCTGACCCTATTTTATGTCGTTGTTTTCCGTCCTTTTTAGATGGTCCTGCACTTGACTAGTTTTGTTCTTTGCCTGCAGATTCCATTTCGCGATTTCAGGAGTTGGAAAAACAATTTGAGGATCACTTTGCGGCGTCTGCCATATACTTGCACGATTCCGACTATTTGACGACCGTTAAATAAGGTCCTCAAGAAAGTCTGAAGGACTACATTACCCGCTTTACAAAGATAGCCATGAGGATCCCTGATCTCCACCCTGAAGTCCACTTGCATGCCATCAAGAGCGGCCTTCGCCCCGGAAAATTTCAGGAAGCTATCGCAGTAGCCAAGCTGAAGACTCTAGCCGAGTTTTGTGAGAAGGCCAAAGGACAGATAGATATTGAGGAGCTTCGCCAGGCCCGAAAGGCTGAAAAGTCGGCAACCACCAAGGACGACGACAAACCTCGGGAAATAGAAAGAGCTTTAAGCCTACGCCCCGTTATGAGTCATACACGCAGTTTAATGCGAAGAGGGACGATATTATTAAGGAAATACTGAATTCCAAGTTGATCAAACCCCTTCGAAAGGCCGGAAGTTATCCAGAACTGAAGAATGTTGACAAATCTCAGTATTGCACGTTTCATCAGAAGTATGGTCACACAACCGATGAATGTGTGATCGCAAAAGATCTTCTTGAACGTTTGGCAAGGCAAGGGCATCTTGATAAATTTATTACAGGTCATATGCAGAAGAGATCCATCCCTACGACAGATCCATCCCCTGTAGGATCGTCATCAAAGGACAAGGAGAAGGTCCCCGCCCAACCCAGAGGCACAATTAACTGCATTTTAGGGGGCTATGCTGGAGGTGGACACACAAGTTCGGCTAGGAAGCGCACGTACAGAGCCATGCTGGCCCTTGGGGATACCACCAACAATCCTCAGCCAGCACAGAAGATGCCCGAAATGACGTTTTGCCCGACCGATTTTAGTTGCAATGATGCCAATTTGGATGACCCTGTTGTCATCTCCATCCAGTTGGGCGACTTAATAGTTCGAAAAGTGTTGCTGGATCTAGGTAGCAGCGCCGATGTCTTATTTTTTTGCCACATTTGAAAAAATGAAACTAAGTACTAACATTTTGCAACCATCTGTAGGAGACTTGGTCGGCTTTTCAGGAGAACGGGTTTCGGTTATGGGTTCAGTGTGGTTACAAACCACACTAGGTGAGCAACCATTATCCAGAACGCAGGATATCCAATACCTTGTGGTTAACTGTTTCAGTCCTTACAATCTTATTTTAGGAGACCTTTCTTAAATAGATTTGCTGCAATTGTATCCACAGTTCATCTTTGTGTCAAGTTTCCTGTGCAGGATAATATTGTGGCCACAGTTCATGGTGACCTACAAGAAGCTCGGCACTGTTATAACACAAGCTTGAAACCTATCAAGAGAAACAACGAGCGGCGTGTAAACTCCATACAGGCCGAGCAACCAATGCTAACCGAGCTGGATCTCAGAGCCGACCTTCAAGATCGTCCTTTACCGAATGAAGAGCTAACAAAGCTTATGTTAACTGATGATCCCACCAAATTTACTTTTGTAGGAACGTCCGTGAAAAACGAGGAAAAGGAAAAACTCATTCATTTTTTGCGACAGAATGCCGACCTGTTCGCTTGGACATCAGGAGACATGCCAGGCATAGATCCATCCATTATCACCCAAAAGCTAGCCATAAGTCCGGCAGCTCGACCAATATCTCAGAAAAAAAAGAAATCTTGGAACGGAGAAACGACTTGCATCCATGGCCGAAGCCAAAAAGCTCATTGACGCGAACTTCATACGGGAAATCAGGTTCACCACTTGGTTAGCTAACATCGTCATGGTAAAGAAAAACAATGGTAAATGGCGCATGTGCGTCGATTTCACTGATTTAAATAAAGCATGCCCTAAAGATGCCTATCCTCTGCCTTCTATTGATACTTTAGTAGATAATTCTTGTAGTTATGGTACCTTGAGTTTCATGGATGCATATTTTGGTTACAACTAGATTTTTATGCATCCATCAGACCAGGAAAAATAGCTTTTATTACTGAGTATAGTAACTATTGCTATAACGTCATGCCCTTTGGCTTAAAGAATGCAGGAGTAACGTACCAAAGACTGATGAATAAGGTCTTTGACCAACAGAGGTGTATGTTGATGACATGGTCGCCAAAACAAAGGTCGGCCAGTCCCATATTGATGATCTTACTGAAATTTTTGGTCAGATCCGAGCTTATAACATGAGGCTCAATCCAGAAAAGTGTGCTTTTAGCGTGCAAGGAGGAAAATTTCTCGGCTTCATCCTTACCAGCCGGGGAATTGAAGCAAATCCAGAAAAATGTCAGGCAATCCTTGAAATGAACAGTCCCACAACCATCAAAGAGGTTCAGCGACTGACAGGGCGACTAGCAGCATTGTGCAGGTTCCTGCCATGTTTGGCATCCAAATCCGCGAGCTTTTTCCAACGAAAAAATACAACTTTTCACTGGAATGAAAGCTGTGAAGCCGCGTTTCAGGGTTTAAAGCAATTCCTTTCTAAACCACCTGTTTTACAAAAACCTAAGGTCGGCGAGCCATTATATTTATATTTGTCAATCACTGATGTGGCGGTTAGTTCTGTTCTTGTTGCAGAAAATGAGAAAACACAGCAGCCAGTTTACTTTGTGAGAAAATCACTCCAGAATGTCGAGCTTCGATATCTGAGGTTAGAAAAGCTGGCGTATGCTCTTGTTTTCTCGGCAAGGAGGCTTCGTCTGTATTTTCAGATCCATACAATCAATGTTAGAACTTCCCAGCCACTGCGCCACATACTCGCCAAACCCGAGCTAGCTGGGAGACTGATCAAGTGGTCTATTGAACTCTCAGAATTTGATATTCACTATCAACCTAGAACATCTGTCAAATCACAATACTTAGCCGATTTTGTTGCCGAATTCACGGGATCAAGTTCGGACGAAGAAATTACAAGCTGGGTGTTATTCGTCGATGGGGCCTCAAACCCCTAAGGATCTGGAGCGGGAATACTTTTGGAAAATCCTGAAGAAGTTGTTGTTGAGCATTCTCTTCGGTTTTCCTTCAAAGCCAGTAATAATCAAGCCGAATATGAAGCCCTCATTGCCGGGCTCAGGTTAGCAATTGAATTGCAAGTTATTAATCTGCAGGTTTATTGTGATTCCTTATTAGTTGTTCAACAAGTAAATAAATGTTTTCAGACAAAAGATCATATTCTATCAAAATACCTTGAAATTGTCAAAAAACTTATAACTCGTTTTTCAAAGATTGAAATTACTCATATAGATAGAGATCAAAATTATAGGGCAGATATATTATCTAAGTTAGCTACTAGTCAGTCACACACTGCCTCACTTTTACAGTCAACTCTTCATGAACCAAGCATAAATATAATCAGTACCTTTCATATAGATACCGAGGATACTTGGCAAAAGCCATACATCCAATACCTCAAGCATGGAGAGTTTCCATTAGAAATACAAGATATCAAAAAGTTTAAACGGCAAGCATCTTTCTTTACATTGCTGAATGACAAATTGTATAGGCGAGGTTATTCTCGACCACTGTTGAAATGTTTAGACAGATCAGAAGTTGACTTAGCCTTAGCTGAGGTTCACGAGGTCATTTGTGGGATGCACTCAGGGGCAAGAAGCCTAGCACGGAAGATTCTCCGTGCTGGTTTTTACTGGCCGACCATATGGGAGGACAGTTAGAAAAAGGTCCGAACTTGTGATCACTGTCAAAAGTACGCCCCTATCATTAACATCCCAGCCGAGAATTTGCACCACTCAACGGTAAGCTAGCCATTTAATAAATGGGGAATTGACATTCTCGGACCTTTCCCCACTGCACCGAGACAAGTAAAATATTTAGTTGTGGCAATCGATTATTTTTCCAAATGGATTGAAGCTCAGCCCCTAGCTAGAATTACATCGGCACAAATGATATCATTTGTTTGGCAAAAAATAATCTGCAGATTCGGTATACCTCGGCATATCATAACTGACAATGGCCGCCAGTTTACCGACTATAATATTCAGACCTTTTTGCAGATTTTACAGATTAGACAGCATTTCTCTTCAGTTGAGCATCCTCAATCCAATGGTTTAGCGGAAGTTGCAAACAAGGTCCTCCTCCAAGCTCTACGAAAGAAGCTCGATGACACTAAAGGTTTATGGGCCAAACTTGTTTCGGAAATTCTATGGGGTTATAACACCTCAGTACACTCAACAACTAAAGAAACACAATTTCGTTTGGTGTATGGATCGGATGCAATGATTCCAATCGAAATCTCACAAGGCTCCTTAAGAACGCACAACGAGATCATGATGATGCTCGGCGAGCCGAGCTTGATTTGATTGAAGAAGTACGAGCCATAGCAGCAGTTCGCCACAAAGCCCTGCAACAGCGAATAGCTCAGCGTCATAATAGGAAGGTCAGCCAAGATCTTTTCATGAAGGTGACTTGGTGTTAAGGAAAACTGAAGCAGCGTGAAGACCCCCTTCCCATGGCAAACTTGCCGCAACATGGGATGGACCTTACAGAATTCATCAAGTGATCAGCAAGGGCGCATATCATCTGGAGGAGTTAGACGGAACAATATTACCTAACACCTGGAATGTTAATTCCTTGAAGCAATACTACAGCTGACAAAATGCAGCACGCTGGTACTCTTTTTCCTACCTTGGGATTTTTCCCAAAGCTGGGTTTTGCTCAAGGAGGTTTTAACGAGGCTAGCTTACTAATTTCATTTGTAAAGGTACTGCATTAAATAAAATTTATTTTTCTGGTCATCTCTGTTCAAATATACTTTTGGAGAATAGACTCTATATTGATCAATTCCTACTACCGCCCTAAAAGGTCACTAATCAAACTTAAAAGTCACATTGATATCTCATGCGCAAATCGAAAGCTGATAAATTCTTAATCAGCACACTGAACTAATCAGACCCTAACTTGGGGTGTATAGAAAAATTGGGACTAACCATATCCTAATTTATCAGATATATATCAATTGCAAGCCAAACAGTATAGTATCATAGTCCTTACTAGGACCAAACATAAACCATTCAAAATACGCAGTTTTCATAAAGACTGTTCATATTCTTTAACTATTTCGACATTACAAAAAGTTCAAAATAAAACTAAATACTTTAGTCGGCCAAGTTATCATCGCCTTCTTCTGCCACCTCCTCGTCATCAACCAACTGACCGTTTCGAACTATTTTGCTCGGATCCATAGCAGTAAATTCACCTCCAGGACACAGGAACTTTGCTTGGATGACGGCACGCTCAAAATCTTCTGCGAAGGCATCGAGGATATCAGCTTCTCGGCTTGACTCGATCTGTTTCAATTTCAGTGTTACCTCAACAATTTGCTCACCCATGGTGGTTAATTCACTTTCCTTCTTCCCTAATGATTCTATTGCCCTTTCATGCTCTTCTTTTTCAAGTTTCAATTTCTCCTTCGTAGAAGAAAGTTCTTTCTTCAGCTCAGCTAGCATAGTCTCTTTTGTTTCCAGCTGCCCCTTTAGATCCGTACTCTCCGCAGCACTCTGTAACATCTTCCTATGCCTTTTTTCTTGACTTCGATCGATGCTAGCTAAGCGAAAACCCAACACCTACAAGTCAACACACAGATACAAATTACTTTTTCAAAAATTTACTTTGACAAAAATACAAACATCGAAGTTTAGCTGACCTGCATGAACTGGTCTATACCAACATCTCCGACTTCCTCAATACGACTCATGTCAGAAGCAGATTGAACAACTTCATCCGCCAAGACATTAAAAGGAAAATTTTTGTCCCATAATGACGACCCATCACCCTCTTTCTCAAAAGAGTGGAGTTTTTCTTGTTTAACAGTAAAACTCGCCAATTCACTAAGATCGATCGTTTTCTCACCTTCATCCAAATTTATTACCTCGGACTTTCTTTTCTTGAAAACAATTCCCTTTTTCTTACATGCTGGTTGATTCACTTCAGCCTCACCTTCCACTTTCTCTGGATTGGACGAAGACCCTTCAAAATTTTTCATCTTAAACCGAGCTCTCATGCTTGATGCTGAAACTCCAGGGTATTTCCCACCTGTAAAAAACAAAAAAGAGAAAGGGAAAATATTCAGTAAACAAATTGCACAATACAATCCAGATCAATAACTCAATAGTACCTCACCAAAATATTTTACAACAGACGCCCTATTTTTCTCCCAAGGAAGCAATTTTGAGACAGATATCAAACCACCCCGATCAACCATTTTCATCAAAAAGCTTATTATACATTCGTTCCGGGGTGTTATAAGTTCGGGACCCAATATGTGATTAGGTTGGCAACACCAATAAAGGGGAAACTTTTTCCCAAGATTTTTGTCTAAGTAAAAAGGAAATTCCTCATCCAATGATTTCACTTTAAAAAACATTTCCTTAAAATCTTTGAAAGAAGATTTGTACAATTTAAAAACAGAAAATCCAGGGGTACTATTTAGGTTTACCCAAAGGCCTTTCCAGATACCCTTGGCTTGAAAAAGAGAAAAAAATAATTCTATATCAGGTTCAATCTCTAAGAATTCCATTAAAACTGCAAAACATTTTATAAACGCCCATCCGTTAGGATGGACCTGAGAAGGCGCACAGTTCATTTGCTTCAATATATCGCATTCGAATTTTGTAAAAGGTAACTTCACAAACAACTCTTCGAGGACGCAGCTATACATGTAAAAATTTTCAAAATCTTTCTTTCTGTGAAAAACACGATCCATGCGACTGCATGGAATCATCTCGATGTGAAAACCAGGTCTCACTATCCTTCCCAAATTAATCCCTTCAACACTTTCTTTGTCAAAAAACAGAGAAGCCATTATCTTCACATCTCCATCGACCCACTCATACGACCCATCATCTTCTACCTTAGGTAACGCCTTTCCCTTCTTGTCACTCATTTCCTTTCTCTCAAACAGTAGAAAATCGAAAAGGTAAAGAGGTAAGGGAGTGTTGTTACTAACCTCTTTTGCTCATTCTTTAAAAACCCTTTTGAGAAGACATACGGGTTAAAGCAGCAGCTCAATCCTTATGCCAATGTAACTCAAAACAAATTTTTAACCATTCATTTAAGAAAAACTTTTTAGTTCCAGGTTAAAGATCATGACCCTTCATTAAAGTCCACTTTCAATGGTTCCAAGACAACCTTGGAACTTGCACCTTGCATTGAAAAAACACTACCATCATTAATTTGTTTCATAGCTTTTATTATTCCAAATAAAATAAATATACTTTATATTTGTACGATGCGTCAAGTTGACCTGGGGGCTCCTCACGCCGAGCTATAACTCGGTCGCGTCAAATTTTAAAGCTCAACCTGCCTCATCTAAACCCAGGCTAAGCTTGGGGGTTGTGATGTGACCGTTATACATCGGTTACGAGTTATAGCTCGGTAGACCTCCTTTTAACCGACACTTTAGCTCTACTGAGTTTATGGCAATAAATGACCTTTGATCGGTTATATCAAAGATAATCAATTAAGGAATATGGCCGTTATCATCTCCGGGTTATAAAAGGAAACAATTGAAATCGGCAAAGGTATGAAATCATTCTAAGCTGAAAAGTTCGCTTCAAAATAATTCTCGTTAACTAACTTGAGCGTCGGAGTACTTTTTGCAGGTACTCCCCTCCCTGTTTCATTCGCTGGCTGAGGTATATTGTGGTTCATTGATAAGGTCGGCCAACCGTTTTGCGGGGACGAGTTATAGTTTGGCTGCAACAAGGCAAGAACAATATATATATATATATATTGTGGTGATAAACTACAAGACAAATGTTCAAGAAATAAAAAATTACATAGGCAATAATCTAAAAAAAGTTGTGTCATTACTCATTAGAATTTGCACTAAAACATTAAAAAATGCGAGAGAAAAGAATGAAAAACATGACAGCTATAAGGTAAAGTGGTAAACGATGAATATAAACACGCATCATTACCTTCTTTTGTCACAAAACAATCAAAGTTTAGCTTACGAAAAGGAGTGTTAGGAGGAATATAATAAAGGGTATCCAACTCTCTGTTCCACAGGAGAGCTTAGTTATTAGCGCAAGGTAGTGTTCTTTTGCCAAATAAATAGCAAGACAATGGATGCTACCTTCTTCCAAGATCTGTCACGCTCAAAAACCAATTTGTTTTGCTCAAACAAAGGATATTCAAGACATTTGCAATGATGAGGGGCTAAGAAACCCCTTGATAAGGAGATAAAGATCCTAAATTTTTCAACAACTAAGAGACCAAAGGTTTATTAAAAAAAGATAGGACTTAATCTAGCATCTATGCTCATCCATGCATGTACCTCCAAATTTTTTTTGAAACTTAAGAGCTCAACACACTAGGTGGAGCCAACAGAGTCAAACAAACATAAAAAGAAAAGCAACTCCCAAAGAAAAACAACACCCAACAGAAATAGAGATCCACGTGTCATCTCTGGCATAGCCATCAACAACACTAGGAAGGGACACCACTCCACTCATCACAGTTGAGCATTGTCATGTGGATAATATCTTCTACACCTTTGGTTTGATTCTGAAATATCCTCCTATTCCTCTCCAACCAGATGTGCCAGATGATCGCACAGAAGCACCTCAGACGCTGCTTTTGAGCCTCTTTTCCACGCGCCTCCTCTGTCCAACTTACAAAAGTGGTCCTTCACCACCCGGGGAAAAGACCAGAGTCAGACAAACGCAGCTACCCAAGCATTCCACACCTGCCAAGCAAATTCACAGCCAAGAAACAAGTAATCAACCTGCTCAACATCCTTAGAACATAAAATACAGCTCGTTTCGTCCTGGCTAATAATTCCGAACCGACTCAGCCGTTCCTTGGTATTCACCCTACCTACCAGGACAAACCAAGCAAAGAGTTCTACTCTTGGTGGAACCAGACCTTTCCAGATAGTCTTAGTGAAGCTGTAGCTGGTCACATCCTCTGTAAGCATTCCTTCTTGTAGCACCTGCACAAAGGAGTTAGTCGAAAAAATACCAAGTCTATCAAACCTCCACACAATCCTATCTTCTCTATTATTTACTATCCGGATAGGTCTCAGAGTCTCATGTAGCTGACCCAGAAGGTCCAACTCCCACTGGAACAACTCTCTCCTCCATTGGAAGTTCCAAACCTAATCTAACCCATCCCAAAACCCGCAATCCCTAATGACCGAGCCACACTGGTCTGAAACAGAGAAGATGCTGGGGAACCGCTCCTTCAAGGAACCACACTGTACCCATACATCCTCCCAAAACCGAGTCTTTTGTCCATCACCAATTTCCATTGCCAAGCCTGTGATCATCTTCTCCCTGAGATGTTGCTCCTTAATTTGCAAAAGGCAAATATCCTTCCATGGACCTCCTCTAGTAGGCAGTACTTGAGTGGACAGTAGCTCATTCAGTCTCAGATTATTACAGGAGCAAACCACCTTCTTCCAAAGCGGGCAGTCCTCCTTCGAAAAGCGCCACCACCACTTAAATAATAAGGCAGTGTTACGAATCATAGCGTCCCCGACTCCCAGACCGCCCAGCTTTTTCGGGGCCTGTACTAACTCCCATTTCACCAACGCCATGCCATTCCTCCCATCCTCCTTACTCTATAGGAATTTTCTCTGCAAGGAGATCAACTTCTCAACAACTGCTTTCGGCATCTTGTAGAGGCTCAAATAATATACTGGAAGGCTATTCAAGACTGATTTGATGAGCACCAACTTTCCCGCTTTGTTTAGCACCTTCACCTTCCACAGGCTTAGCTTCTCTTCCACTTTATCAATGATGGGCTTCCATGTCTTTACCAGCCTCGGACTGGCTCCTAAAGGGACTCCAAGATATTTCACAGGGAGGGCATCTTCCTTGCAACCCCACAGCCTACACATACTGCGTACCCATTGCTCGTTACAGTTAATAGGAATCAAGCTAGACTTTTCGAAGTTAATACTGAGGCCTGACATCAACTCAAACCACCGCAAGAGTCGCTTATAGTTCTTCATTGTGGCATCCTCAGGTGGACAAAACAGAATTGTATCATCAGCAAACTGGAGGTGCGAGAGCTCCACCCTATCTTGACCAACCACCAACGGAGAAATACGTCCGTTCCTGACTGCCTCACCAACCATTCTATGCAGCACATCCACAACCAACACAAAAAGGAACGGAGAAAGTGGGTCACCTTGCCTCAATCCCCTTTCTATTTTAAATGGTTTTGATGGTGACCCATTAATCAGGACTGACATAGAAGCTGTGGTTACACACTCCATAACACACTCCCTCCACCTATGACCAAATCCCATTTTTTGCAGCACAATATCCACAAAGCTCCACTTGACCCTGTCATACGCTTTTTGGAAATCCAACTTGATAATGGCTGCCTCCTTCCTTCTCCTTTTAAGCCAGTGCACTGTTTCACACGCTATGAGAGCCCCATCGTGGATTTTCCTACCCTTCACGAAGGCGCTCTGAGTCTCCCCTACCAACTTTGGCATCACTGCTCTCATTCTCCTCACTAAGACCTTCGAAATAACCTTGTACACACACCCAACCATACTAATCGGCCTGAGATCTTTAATCTCCTTCGCACCAACAAATTTAGGGGCCAATGCCACCCATGTAATGTTGGAATCTGTCGGTAACCTGGCTATCTGAAAGAACCTCATCACTGCTGCCGTAAATTCAACCCCAATCTCATCCCAGCACCTCTTAATGAAATTCATATTATACCCATCACAGCTGGGCGCCTTCGATGACTCACAATCACATACTGCCTCTCTGATTTCCTCAGTTGATGGTAGCGCCTCCAAGGTTGCACACTCTTCCTCGTCTATCCTTTCCACCAGACCATCTCTGAACCCCAACAGCGGAGATCTCTCCTGATGATACAGATCTTTATAAAACTCCCTGATTACTAACTTGATCCTAGCTTGGTTTCTTACCAGTCTGCCATTGACTATCAGAGAATCAATCCGATTATTCCTCCGCCGTGCTGACGCTATATGGTGGAAGTATCTAGTGTTTCTGTCAATATCCTTTGCTTGCCTAGATCGAGACATTTGCTTCCAGTGAATTTCTTTCCTCACGTACCACCTCTCACAGCAAGTAACTAACGCCTTCCTCCTAGCCTCGAGAGTTCCATCATACAATCCATTACTTACCATATCAACCACCTTTTTAATCTCGTCCTCAAACTTCGAGATCTTCTTGTCCATATCACCAAAGTTCTCCTTATGCCATCTCCCCAAGGGGCCCCTTAACGCCTTCAATTTATCTGTGAATTCCAGCTCCCCCAAGCTTCTCCATTCCTCCTTAAGCATTCTAAGAAAACCTTCATGTGTAAACCACGAATCAAGACTTCAAAAAGGCCTCGGCCCTCCCCTCGTCCTTCTATCTTCCATAATGATAGGACAGTGATCTGACAAGCCCCGTGGTCCGCCCCTTAATCGGATCTCAGGGAACTCCTCTATCCATTCTATACTCACCATAGCTTTATCAATTTGACTGCAAGACTGGCCACGGAACCACGTAAACTTACGATAAGTAAGCGGCAAATCCACTAGGTGCATGTCTTGGATCCAACCCCTAAATTCATCTGCAGACAGGGGTAGGCTAACAGTCCCTTTCCGTTCCTCCACAGACACAATCTCATTGAAATCCCCCATGAAACAAGAAGGAACCTGACATAGGCCAGCAATGTAACTCAATTCTTCCCACACATGACTCTTCTCTTCTCTACTATGTGCACCATAGACCAAGAAAAGGCACAATTGAATCCATTTTTCAGCACAACACCTTCAACGCATAACCACCTTTCCCCTTTATAACAGTTATTTAATTTAAAAAAAGCTTCATCCCAAATCATCAAAAGACCACTGGAAGCACCATCCGACCCCACATATTCCCATCCCGCCCCACTATCTCCCCAAATCCTCCCAACATCAAATTTTGTCACAGCCTGCCTTTTAGTCTCAATCAAACCTACCAAACTCAAGTTATGTTTCTTTTTTAACTCCTTCACCATTCTTAGCTTTCCGTCCTCCCTTAGTCCCCTAACATTCCAAGAACTGAAATTCATTTATAAATATTTTTACACACCTGCTTTTTAGTTTTCGGTCTGCACCTCCTCATCTTTGCCTTCTGCTTTGCCACTTTCCTCTTCCGTGCTAATTCTTCATTCTGCGCCTGCAGAATTGCCATTATGTCTTCCTCTTCATTGCATAATACAACCCCTGATTCTCTTGCCAGCTCCCAAGTCAATTTGTTCTCCACCGTCTGCTCCTCTATGCACTCACAGTCATTATCTCCGTCCCCTTGTTCGCCATCATCGTGCTCTGGTCCACTTCCGCCACACCCGTCTACTGTTCTTCCAATAATCCCACTTCCTTCACCTCTGTCCAAGACCTGCACTCGACCATTCCCCAGCCAGTTATGGTTTCCATCAAGTTCCCCGCACCCTGACGTCACATCAATTTCTGGGTCCAGGACCGCTTGAAGCTTGCCTTCCACCACAGCATCCTGCCTCTTCCCGATTGCACCTGCTTCAGTTGCCCGTCTTATCGCACCGCCACTTGTTTCAATCGAATGACCCTCTCCATTGGCGGTCCCAGCTTTGGCGGAACCCCCATCTCCAGCAGGCACAGCGCTTCGGCGCCATCGTGTTCCCGGGTTCGTGAGTCTTCTATATCCTCTGCTGCCAAATCCAAAACAGGGAACATCGTGCTCGCGGAGAGGATCAACCAGGTCCTTGGGTTGCTACGTAGGTAAGGGGCGAGGTTCCGAGCCCATCTCCTCAATCTCTCCACAGTCGCGCCCAGCCTTGACAGAGACCCCACATCCGGCATCCCCATCGCTCCGTACCACGCACCTTCCTAGATTTGCGAGCCGCCAGTTCCCTTTGCTGCCATCCCCGATACATGGAGCAGCGATTCCTCCGAAGGTGCTCCCTGCGGCCAGGTCAGTAAGCACAAGGGGCAGGAGAAGCATCGAGCCCCCTCCCCAACCGGGTCGTGTCCTCCTGCCTTCGACCCCAGGCCCAATTGGATCCCATCCTTCTCTTCAGAGTTGTGTTCTTCTCTTAGCCCAGTATTCCTTGGCCCAAGCGTCCTTTTTTGTTTTCCAAAGGTAGTATCTCTATTCAGCCCATTATACCTGTTCAACCCATTGCCTACCGGGTCATACTCACACGTTACTATTTTTTCCGAGTCAGTTTCATAATTAGCACCGTTTCCTCCTCCAGAATCAGAGATTCCTTTATTATAGCCATTAACAGATTGGTACATTGCTAATACTCCGCGATTTTGATTTGCACTACATTTATTCCACTCATTCAAAATATCGTGAGAAATGACAACTCTGTCCCTGTCATTCTCCTCTCTCCGTTGAACCACCATCATCAACCCCTCATCTTGATCGTCCGTCCTTGTTAGGTCCAGCTGCAGGTGCTGCCGTACACCCATTTCTGAGCTCGAATTTGTTGCAGCATGGTTCCCAAACTCCTAGGTGGCAATATCCATGTCGGTAATTGTCCCATGACACGACATGTCACATGCATCAAGACCAATATCCTTTACCAACACGTCGTAACCCCCCAGTCCAACAGTAATTTGGATCTTCTCCTGAATAGCTTCCATGACACTGGTGTCAATCAGTACGTGGCCTGTTGTGAGCGTGCTACATAATTCTGTTTCCTTTGCACATCTAACAACTGCTCCCCACTGGCTTCCTATCCTTTTGAAAGTATCGGCAGACCAAGCGAATAACGGGACACCTAAACATTCGAGCCATACCCTACGAGATTCACATCGCTCCGACTCCTTCCACTTCCACACCCTATGAAAAGTATGTAGTAGGCTATTCAAATTAAAGGTGTACGTCTCATTTGCATGCATATCACTATCAAAGGTGAGAAGTGCTTTGCAAGCTTCCATCTTCCGAACTTGGACGACAGAAGGTAGGGACCTGGCAACCATTTTCCTCAATGACACCAAGTCAATAGGCTCCAACGTTTCTCCTACAAGACTTCTTCGTAGCCATTCGAGGTTTTCTATCGCCATTACACATTCCACATTTTTTAACTCACATTTTTCAAACATGCTCTTTGCTCTTACATTTGTTTGTAAACCATTTGCGGTTGCCAAGGAGCGCTCACTCCCTTCTTCCCTCTGTGGCTCCAGATCTGGTCGGTGGTACTTATCATCTGCTGCTCGCACCTTTCCGACATATGCGGCTTCAGAAGGTCTTTTGTACTTTGCCTCTTGCACCACGATAACCTTTCTACGTAGTCTCACCCGATTCATTTCTGCTATAGCTTTCGACGCTCCTCCTCTCGTCGTGTACCGTATGAACGCAAACATGTAAATGCCACCATTCTTTTGTTTTCGGGATAGATAGATATCGTTAATGCGCCCAGTCCAGTTGAATAAGTGAAACAACTCTCTTTTTGAGATGTCTTCCGGAAGATGATCCACAAATACGGAGAAAGACTCATGTTCCAGCCGTCGATACTCTTCTCTGTTCCAGACCCGCGGATCCTTATCAGAATCATGAGACCTACCCGCCCCTGTGTTTCCCCCCTCGCTCTCTCATCCCTCACTCTCTCTCGCTCTCTCATGAGACCTTTTCTTCCTTATTTAAGTTATACCTCCAAATTTTTTTGAATAGGTCCTCCTTCAAATCAACCATGGACTCTGTGTATATAGCACAAACAGACTTAATCGAGAACAAATAAACCATTCGAATTAGGAAATCAAGCGATTTGATCTTCTCCCATTGAAGTTTTCGGTGGCTTGATGGAGGAAAAGATGCCGTTTATACTATCGTACTATACACTAAATATTATCTTAACATTAGAGAAATCAAACAAACTTATGTTTTTACTTGATAAAATTTATAGCACAAATTACAGAAACAAATCATTAAGATTTAAAATTTACATGAATGTCATAAAAAAAGAAACGTTACATGCATGTCTTGATTGGTATTTATATATAAATTGAATTTATTGAATTCAAATTAGTCATTCTAGTTTGTGTTAAATTGAATCAATAAGATTCAAATTAGTAGGTTTGGATGTAAAACGAATTTAGTAGTTACTATAGTTTGAAATTCGAATTGAGCTACCTATAGTAAATTGAAACAACAAGCTTCGATTTAGCCCATAGTTTAGACTCCTAGTATATCGAATGGAGTGAATTCGATTATAAGCCCCTAGTAAATCGAATGGACTTAATTTGATTTATATATAACATGCACTAGTGGTAAATCAAATCCACTAGGTTCGATTTAGTATTTATATACCTATATATAAAATTCGAATTCATTTATTTCAAATTATATTTCACCAAACCCCCACTCCCCAAAATGCACCATCCAAGGAAAAATAAGGAAAGAAAACAACAAAGTTCAAACTGCGAAAATAGAAGACGACCCAAATCGTATCTATTAGTTGGACTGAGTTGCTCATATTACTAGTAGCATCCATGAAGAGGTTAGTGAATGGAATTTATTTTCTTTAAGAAATAAATATCTGTTTGTGATATTAAGTCTCTTAGACTTTGATTACATGCGTTATTAGAATTTTCAAACTACAAATAGTAGTTAGAGTAGTGATTTAGTAGTTTGTTAAAATTTTGAAACTACAAATGCAAGTTGGAAGAGTGATAAATAACTGTTAGTTAGAGTAGTGATTAGAGATTCTGGTAGAATTTGTAAGTTTTAAATGTTAGAAGTTTAACTAGGTTAGAAGTTCTGTTAGAGTTTAATTTAATTTAACTTAGATTTCAAATGTTAGATTAACTAGGCAGTAAAAATTTAACAATGATTTAATTCAATTTATTTAAATTTAAGTTAATTCTTAAATATTAGCACTAGAAGTTTAGTTACAGTTTAATTTAATTTAATTTAATTTTTAATTTACGTCTTATATATTAGATTAACTATGAGAATTTTTTCATCGGCCTACCGATGTATCACCAGCATGAGGAGGTAGCAAGGTATGCCATTAGACGACAGGATCATACTGTATCTGTAGATGGCCGGCTTTGCCCATCTCGCGAGGCTCAACGACCACATGTTTAGGTTGGATGAGCTGTTGGTTAGTGCATTGGTTGAGCAATAGCGTCCCGAGATGCATACCTTCCACATGCCTTTAGGGGAGTACACGATTACGCTATAGGATATTGCAAACCAGCTAGGCCTCGCGATCGATGGATAGTACGTTAGTAGATGTCTGACAGACATCGAGCGGCACGTTGAGGGCGGTCGACCTGTATGGGCTTGGTTTGAGGAGTTATTGGGTGCGTTGCATCCAGAGGACTGTACCAATAAGTTCATTGTGAAGTGCACTTAGATGCAGGAGACATTCGATGACATTCCTTAGGGCGCAGACGAGAAGACAATCAGGAGGTACGCGGGGGGATATATCATGATGTTGTTATCAACGTAGCTCTTCGGTAACAAGTTCGGTACACGTATGCATATTCGGTGGCTATTGTACATAGCGAGATTAGAGGACATGGGCAAAAACAACTGGGGATCCGCTGCTCTCTCGTGATTATATCGGTGCTTGTGCCATGTGGCCAACAAGAACGTGGTTAAATTGGTCGGTGCATTATAGCTCCTCTAATCATGGATCTTCTGGCAGTTCCTAGGTTTCAGGCCCGATGGATTTGACACTTTTCATTGGCCGTTGGCGATGAGGTACTTAATGTTTATGGTTGTTATGTTTGTTGATATTTTTTCGGTTTATGGACATTGTTCATAACATGTTTTAGGTATTAGGTGGTCCAGTTATTAGCCAACATTGAGCGAAAAGGGGTCTAGAGTCGCGCAGTAAAGGCTTAAGATAGATTTACTCCGGACAAGGGATGTGAGTGTTTTAGCTTTTAAGGATTTATTGTTAAGTTTTTTTTAACTTCTTACTGAATGTAAATTGACATGCAATACTCATTTCTCTTTACCAGTTCACGTGGATGATATATAGCACACTGAAGGTTGTTCAGGTGGTTCATTCCGAAATTCTAGAGCCTCGACATATGGCACTATGGAGGTCTATGACGACATTAATCTACTTTGTTGCGATAGAGTGACATCAGGTGGATAGGGTGCTACCCTAGCTTGGTGAAGTATAGCACCGTCCACGGCCCGTATTTGAAATTGATTTTTTGATGTCGAAGGATGACAGAGGCAGAGACCGGTGATTTCTGAACACATTACAGAGTTGGCACATCCATTGGACCAATAGGGCCAACCTTGTGTTATGATTTGATGTCGTAGCAGACCCAGGAACATCATAGGCTTACTTGGAGTGGTGGCATGAGCATGGGAGGAGATTCTTATCTCCTTATCTCTTTCTCGGAGAACCCAAAGCTGATGCTTTCCCAGCCGAGGCGATGCAGAGAGGTCCAAGATGGATTAGGTGCCAAATGTTCCTGACAGGCGTTGCGTGGAGCGGAGACGTCGTGTTAGGACACGAGCTAATGAGCATGAGTGGAGATGGCTCGATGATGTGATGGATGCCATGGAGAGGAGGGTTCGAGATCGTAGACAAGGTAAGGAGCACGGTCGAGAGTGAGGGAGGAGGCGTCGAGGTAATGGTTGACGTTTGAGGAGAAGCGGTGATGACGGAGATGACGGTGGAAACGATAGTGGTGGAAATGAGGACGAGGATGGGGGTGGAGATGATGGAGGTGGAGCTGATGTAGGTGGAGGTGCTGATGAATGTGGAGTTGGTGGGGGTATAAATGGAGGGGGAGGTGGAGGTGGAGGTGATAGAGGTGAAGGTAGTTTTCAGGGTAGTGCTTTAGAGTTAGGTGATGGTGGAGGGTTTGGAGGTGACGGAGAGTTTGGTAATTATTTTGTCAGTGTTCCTAGTAGTGATATAGCTATGCATGAGAGTCAGACATTCATGAGCCCAGGTGACCTCCTTTTGAATTTGCTAGACAGCGATGGTCTCGATAGTGAGTTTGGAGGATCACGCTTCCTGGAGGAGATTAGCATTATTATCCAGGAGGATGAGGTAGCTTGTCGTGGATCTCAGATCGTCAAACCCCAGACACATTTTGATGTGGACCTGAACGAGCCTCCGTCAAGGCCTTTGGACAAGACATTTACATTAGGTGGCACTCCTCCCTCAGCAATTGTAGCAGCACCCTCCGGGCATGTTGGTCCGTCTAGGTCACTCGAGCGAGGATGAGGTACTTTTTGCTTAGAGAGCATAGAGGATCATGCACCCACGCTGCTACTTCACAAGGCCACATCTATTTTGACTATTCAAATGGCTGTTATATGTTATTAGGATATGATGGTATGTTATATGTTATTAGGTTATCATGTTATATAATGTTTAATATATTGTTGTATTTAGTATTGCTTGTATGAATTGTATCCCATCCTGTAGATATTAAACATTGTGCTGAGGCGATATACCTTGTGGACATATGTTGTCCAACTCAGGCAGGAATATGCACAGCAAGTAATTGCATGATGACATGGGTAATGAAGTGCCTGAAAGTACTCGCAATCACATGTCCGATCTTTCAATGAGACTTTATATGAACCAAGTGAGAAGTTACCTGCTAGAGTAGTCTCAGCCACATTAAACTCTGAATTATCCCTATCATATTGGTCACCATAAAACACCTTGATGCCTTTAGATTTGTCTCTATTGCCTTCATTAGTGACTAACTAAATTGCTGCTTTGTCCCCAACTGTGCCTTAGCCTCTCTTCCCTTGCAAACAAAGAGCTCCATTAATATCTCATAAGTGGACTTCACTAAGGAACAATATAGAAGGTTCCTGACACCCCTGAGTACCAAATTAATACACTCGAATATGTTTGTAGTCATATGGTAGAATTTACGACCCTTGTCTCGATGCTGAGTCCACTTATCATACTCCATCTTGTTGGCCCAGTCATACATTGCCAGGTCTCCTGTCCAGAGGATGCCAAGACAAGCCAATAATCAAACTCCACCTTAGTCTTTGCATAAGCAGCGTTGACTAGAAACCTCCTTGCATTCTTTCCCTTGAAACTCAGCGCGAAATTTGCTGCAACATGCCTAACACAGAATGCACGATAATTAAGCAGTATGCAAAACCCATCCACCATCAGGTGCCTCCAAGGCGACCTTGATTCCATTGTGCCTATCTAATATCACGAGAATGCTGGGTTGAGGAGCCACGTTCTGCCGTAGGTGAGACAAGAAAAACAACCACGACTCCATATTTTCACCCTTTACTAGGAGAAAAGTAATAGGAAGTTAGGAACGATATTAGAATTCCCATCCTGAGCAATCGCAACCAGCAAAGTTCTCCTATATTTGCCGTACAAGTGGGTCCCATCAATACTCACCAATGACTTACAACACTTGAATACCTCGATGCATGTGGGAACGACAAAAAAAGTCGATGAAAAAACATTGATGACTCATCAACCTGGCCTCCAACTTGCACATGACTCATCTTTAGTACTGCAATACTACCTGGCATTGTTATCTGCACACCTAGTACCCATCCTGGCAACTCATTATAGGCCTCCTCCTAATTTCCATATAGCTGCGCAACATCATTCTGATTAGCCAACCAGAAAACCTTCCTATACATAGGTCTAAACCCCAAAACGTGCCTCCATCGCATTTTGCAGTACCTTGATGGATACGGCAACATCACACTAATCATAAAAAGAATGAAAGCAAATATTACTTGATAATCAAGCTTCTTATGATAACTGGAGATCGACGTGTCCAGACATGTATAAGGTCCGTTATACCGTCTGACCTCCCAAATACCCTTCCGCTACCGAAGAGTGATCCGAATCAACCGTTTGCAACTATTTTCGAACTCCTTACACTTTTCGTAGTACTTGGCATGATCCGATTCCAGAATTTTGTACTTAATCCTACAACGGGTGCTATAAGTCTTCAACATAAGATGACTTCCTCTTTATTCTGAAACTGCCAGCTGACTTGGAACTCAGCTAGACCTGCGATGTCCTGTGAATCTCTGGCCCCGAAACCGAATTCTACATCCGGGAACCCCTGCTGTCTCATGGCATCTAAGTCTAGAGTCAAAATGTGTGACGGGTACTACTAAGTTCCTAAGCTCAATGCTCCACCAGCCCCAACAGGAATACTCCTTCCTATATCATCATCGCTATCATAATCAATCATGGCGGGCTCCACATCATCGTCATCCCGTAGTATATCTTTCACAATATGTAGTTCTCTAACCTCCCCAGATACCGAGATCATAACAAGAGTATTCATGTTATCACCTATTTATGCAATCTCATCGTAGTGTAGATCAGTTTCAAAAGACGGAGATACCATCAAATCTCTTGCAGATGCCATTACAGGCTGGTGCACGAAATTGTGATCTCTGAAAGGGCGCCAAAAGCTTGGTACGCACGATCGTAATCTCAACTCTTTTTCACAACTCCGCACAACTAATCAGCAAGTGCACTGGGTCGTCCAAGTAATAAACCTTACGTGAGTAAGGGTCGATCCCACGGAAATTGTCGGCTTGAAGCAAGATATGGTCATCCTTGTAAATCTCAGTTAGGCGGATTAAATTGATTATGTGGTTTTGATGATTAAAATATAAAATAAAATAAAGTTACTTATGTAATTCAATGGTGGGAATTTCAGATAAGCATCTAGAGATGCTTTGTTGCTTCTGAACTTTTGCTTTCCTACTGCCTTCTTCCAATCATGCGTTACCTCCTTCCATGGCAAGCTGTAAGATCCTCTCAGAGGAAAACAAATCCATATGCGCTGTCACCGCACGGCTAATCATCTGTCGGTTCCCCCTAGCACCGGAATAGGACCATTGTCCTTTTGCACACTGTCACTGCGCCCAACATTCACAGGTTTGAAGCTCTTTATAGTCATCCCTTTCCAGATCCTACTCGGAATACCACAGACAAGGTTTAGACTTTTCGGATCCCAGGAATGCTGCTAATGGTTCTAGCCTATACCACGAAGGTTCCAATCTTAGATTAGAAACCCAAGAGAATATACTCCAGCTGTCGTCCAATGACTACGTTGAACATCATGTAGACCGCTTTGTGGTTGTGAGGCACGCGATCTTGGCTAAGCGAGTAACAAAGATTGGATGATTGTCACGGGTCACCCTTTCATTCTGACTTAACTAAATTAAGTACGAGAGTATATCTTGGAGAAGAAGTAGGCGTGAATTGAATAGAAAAATAGTAGTAGTTGCATTAATTCATGAAGAACAGCAGAGCTCCACACCTTAATCTATGGGGTATAGAAACTCCACCGTAGAAAATACATAAGTGAAAAAGGTCTTGCCATGGCCAAATGGCCAGCCTCCAAACGTGTACAAAATGATCTATGATAGCATAAAACTGATCAAGGATCTGAAATAAATCACTAAAAGTAGTTTTTATACTAAACTAGTAACTAGGGTTTACAGAAAATGACTAACTAAGTGCAAATAGTGCAGAAATCCACTTCCGGGGCCCACTTGGTGTGTGCTTGGGCTGAGCATTGAAGCTTTTTCGTACTTAGGCTGTTTCTGGAGTTAAACGCCAACTTTGGTGCCAGTTTGGGCGTTTAACTCCAATTCTGGTGCCAGTTTGGGCGTTTTACGCCAGAATTTTTAGGCTGACTTTGAATGCTGGTTTGGGCCATCAAATCTCGAGCAAAGTATGGACTATTATATATTGATGGAAAGCCCAGGATGTCTAATTTCCAATGCAATTAAGAGCGCGCCAATTGGGATTCTATAGCTCTAGAAAATCTACTTCGAGTGTAGGGAGGTCAGAATCTAACAGCATCTATAGTCCTTTTTCAGCCTCTGAATCAGATTTTTGCTCAGGTCCCTCAATTTCAGGCAGAAAATACCTGAAATCACAGAAAAACACACAAACTCATAGTAAAGTCCAGAAATGTGATTTTGGAATAAAAACTAATAAAAATATAATAAAAACTAACTAAAACATACTAAAAACTATGTAAAAATAATGCCAAAAAGGGTATAAATTATCCACTCATCACAACACCAAACTTAAATTGTTGCTTGTCCCCAAGCAACTAAAAACAAAATAGGATAAAAAGAAGAGAATATACAATGAATCTCAAAAATATCAAGGAAGATTAGTCTCAATTAGATGAGTGGGACTTAAGCTTTTTGCTTCTGAACAGTTTTGGCATCTCACTTTATCCTTTGAAGTTCAGAATGATTGGCATCTATAGGAACTCAGAATTTAGATAGTGTTATTGATTCTCCTAGTTTAGTATGTTGATTCTTGAACACAGCTACTTTATGAGTCTTGGTCGTGGCCCTAAGCATTTTGTTTTCCAGTATTACCACCGGATACATAAATGCCACAGACACATAACTGGGTGAACCTTTTCAGATTGTGACTCAGCTTTACTAGAGTCCCTAATTAGAGGTGTCCAGGGTTCTTAAGCAGACTCTTTTTGCTTTGGATAACGACTTTAACCGCTCAGTCTCAAGCTCTTCACTTGACACTTTCACGCCACAAGCACATGGTTAGGGACAGCTTGGTTTAGCCGCTTAGGCCAGGATTTTATTCCTTTGGGCCCTCCTATCCATTAATGCTCAAAGCCTTGGAGCCTTTTTACCCTTGTCTTTTGGTTTAAAGGACTATTGGCTTTTTTTGCTTGCTTTTTCTTTTTTTTTTTCGCCACTTGTTTCTTTTCTCTTTTTTTTTTTGCAAGCTTTTCACTGCTTTTTCTTGCTTCAAGAATCAATTTTATGATTTTTCAGATTATCAATAACATTTCTCCTTTTTCATTATTCTTTCAAAAGCCAACAATTTTAACATTCATAAACAACAATATAAAAAATATGCACTGTTCAAGCATTCATTCAGAAAACAAAAAGTATTGCCACCACATCAAAATAATTAAGCTAACTTCAAGATAAAATTCGAAACTATGCACTTCTTGTTCTTTTACAATTAAATCATTTTTTCATTTAAGAAAGGTGATGGATTCATAGGATATTCATAGCTTTAAGACATAGCACTAAACACTAATGATCATGTAATAAAGACACAAACATAGATAAAACATAAGGCATAGGGAACGAAAAACAGAAAAATAAAGAACAAGAAAATTAAAGAACGGGTCCACCTTAGTGATGGCGACTAGTTCTTCCTCTTGAAGATCTTATGGAGTGCTTTAGCTCCTCAATGTCTCTTCCTTACCTTTGTTGCTCCTCCCTCATGGCTCTTTGGTCTTCTCTAATTTCATGGAGGAGGATGGAATGCTCTTGGTGCTCCACCCTTAGTTGTCCCATGTTGGAACTCAATTCTCCTAAGGAGGTGTTGATTTGCTCCCAATAGTTTTGTGGAGGAAAGTGCATCCCTTGAGGTATCTCAGGGATTTCATGATGAGGAATTTTCTCATGCTCTTGTTGAGGTCCATGAGTGGGCTCTCTTGTTTGCTCCATCCTTTTCTTAGTGATGGGCTTGTCCTCTTCAATGAGGATGTCTTCCTCTATGACAATTTCAGCTGAATTACATAGGTGACAAATGAGATGAGGGAAGGCTAACCTTGCCAAAGTAGAAGACTTATCCGCCACCTTGTAGAGTTCTAGGGATATGATCTCATGAACTTCTACTTCCTCTCCATTCATGATGCTATGGATCATGATAGCCCGGTCTATAGTAACTTCAGACCGGTTGCTTGTAGGAATGATTGAGCATTGGATGAACTCCAACCATCCCCTAGCCACGGGCTTGAGGTCAAGCCTTCTTAGTTGAACCAGCTTGTCTCTTGTGTCTCTCTTCCATTGAGCACCTTCCACACAAATGTCCAAGAGGACTTGGTCCAACCTTTGATCAAAGTTGACCCTTCTAGTGAAAGGGTGAGGGTCTCCTTGCATCATTGGCAAGTTGAATGCTAACCTCACATTTTCTGGACTGAAATCCAAGTAATTCCCCCGAACCATTGTGAGCCAATTCTTTGGGTTCGGGTTCACACCTTGGTCATGGTTCTTAGTGATACATGCATTAGCATAGAACTCTTGAACTATTAAGATCCCGACTTGTTGAATGGGGTTGGTGAGAATTTTCCAATCTCTTCTTCGAATCTCATGTCGGATCTCCGGATACTCACTCTTTTTGAGTTTAAAGGGGACCTCGGGGATCACCTTTTTCTTTGCCACAACTTCATAGAAGTGGTCTTGATGCACTTTTGAGATGAATCTCTCCATCTCCCATGACTTGGAGGTGGAAGCAATTGCCTTCCCTTTTCTCTTTCTAGAGATTTCTCTGGCCTTTGGTGCCATTGGTGGTTATGAAAAAATAAAAAAAGCTTAGCTTTTCCCATACCAAACTTAAAAGGTTTGCTCGTCCTCGAGTAAAAGAAGAAAGAAAGGATGAGAAGAAGAAGAAATGGAGGAGATGGAGGGAGGTGAGTGGTTCGGCCAAGGGGGGGTAGGAGTGTGTATGTTGTGTGAAATGGAAGGTGGTAAAGAGGGGTATTTATAGTGTAAGGGAGAAAGGGTATTCGGCCATGTGTGGGTGGGTTTGGGAGTAGGTGGGGTTTAATGATGGATGGATGTGAGTGGTGAAGAGGTTATGGGGAAGAGGGTAGGATTTGATAGGTGAGGGGTATTTGGGGAAGAGGTATTGAGGTGATTGGTCAAGGGTGTATGGGGAAGAGAGTTATGGAAAGGTGTGAAGAGGAGAGAAGAGGAGGTGAGGTAGGTGGGGATCCTGTGGGGTCCACAGATCCTGAGGTGTCAAGGAATCTGAGTCCCTGCACCATTCTGGCATTCAAATGCCCATTATGTGCCAAATCTGGCATTTAACGCCAGCTCTGCTACCTTTCCTGGCGTTAAATGCATGTCTGCTGCTCCTTTCTGGCGTTTAACACCAGCCAGACACCCTTTTCTGGCGTTAAACGCAAGCCAGATGCCCATTTCTGGCGTTTAACGCCAGCCAGATGCCAGACAGCCCTTTCTGGCGTTAAACGCCCATTCTGCTATCCTTACTGGCGTTTAAATGCCAGTAAGCCTGTCCTCCAGGGTGTGTTGTTTTTAATGCTGTTTTTCATTCTATTTTTGATTTTTCAGTTGTTTTTGTGACTTCACATGATCATCAACCTAAAGAAAACATAAAATAGCAATAGAAAATAAATAAATATAATTAAATAAAATTGGGTGGCCTCCCAACAAGCGCTTCTTTAACGTCAATAGCTTGACAGTGAGCTCTTAGAGAGCTTCACAGAGATTCAGAGCTTAGTGGTGGCCTTCCAACACCAAACTTCGAAGTTGAGTGTGGTGGCTCTGTTTGACTCTGCATTGAGAGAAGCTTTTCACGCTTCCTCTCCATGGTTGTAGAAGAAGATCCTTGAGCTTTAAACACAAGGTAGTCCTCATTCAATTGAAGGACTAGCTCTCCTCTGTCCACATTAATCACAGCTCTTGCTGTGGCTAGGAAGGGTCTTCCTAGGATGATGGATTCATCCTCATCCTTCCCAGTGTCTAGGATTATGAAGTCAGCAGGGATGTACAGACCTTTAACCTTTACCAAGACATCCTCTACAAGTCCATAAGCCTATTTCCTTGAATTGTCTGCCATCTCTAGTGAGATTCTTGCAGCTTACACCTCAAAGATCCCTAGTTTCTCCATTACAGAGAGGGGCATGAGATTTATCCCTTACTTCAGGTCACACAGAGCCTTCTCAAAGGTCATGGTGCCTATGGTACAAGGTATTAAGAACTTTCCGGGATCCTGTTTCTTCTGAGGTAATTTCAATTGAACCAGATCATTTAGTTCATTGATGAGCAATGGAGGTTCATCCTCCCAAGTCTCATTACCAAATAACTTGGCATTCAGCTTCATGATTGCTCCTAGATATTGAGCAACTTGCTCTTCAATAATATCTTCATCCTCTTCAGAAGAAGAATACTCATCAGAGCTCATGAATGGCAACAGTAAGTTCAGTGAAATCTCTATGGTCTCTGTATGAGCCTCAGATTCCCTTGGTTCCTCATTAGGGAACTCCTTAGAGGTCAGTGGACGTCCATTGAGGTCTTCCTCACTGGAAATCACTACCTCTTCCTCCTCTCCAGGTTCGGCCATGTTGGACGTATTTATGGCCTTGCACTCTCTCTTTGGATTCTCTTCTGTATTGCTTGGGAGAGTACTAGGAGGGAGTTCAGTAACTCTTTTACTCAGCTGACCCATTTGTGCCTCCAAATTTCTAATGGAGGACCTTGCTTCAGTCATGAAACTGAGAGTGGTCTTAGATAGATCAGAGACTACAGTTGCTAAGTCAGAGTGGCTCTGCTTGGAATTCTCTGTCTGTTACTGAGAGGATGATGGAAAAGATTTGTTATTGCCAAACCGTGCTCTCCTACCATTACTATTATTGAAGCCTTGATTAGGCTTCTGTTGATCCTTCCATGAGAGATTAGGATGATTCCTCCATGAAGGATTGTAGGTGTTCCCATAGGATTCTCCCATGTAATTCACCTCTTCCATTGCAGGATTCTCAGGGTCATAAGCTTCTTCTTCAGAGGAAGCTTCCTTAGTACTGCCTGATGCAGCTTACATTCCAGACAGACTCTGAGAAATTATATTGACTTGCTGAGTCAATATTTTGTTCTGAGCCAATATGGCATTCAGAGTATCAATCTCAAGAACTCATTTCTTCTGAGTTGTCCCATTATTCATAGGATTCCTTTCAGAAGTGTACATGAACTGGTTATTTGCAACCATTTCAATGAGTTCTTGGACTTCTTCAGGCGTCTTCTTCAGATGAAGAGATCTACCAGCAGAGTTGTCTAATGACATCTTGGACAATTCAGACAGACCATCATAGAATATGCATATGATGCTCCATTCTGAAAGCATGCCAGAAGGACACCTTCTGATCAATTGCTTGTATCTTTTCCAAGCTTCATAGAGGGATTCACCTTCATTCTATTTGAAGGTTTGGACTTCCACTCTAAGCTTGCTCAATTTTTGAGGTGGAAAGAATTTGGCCAAGAAAGCATTGACCAACTTTTCCCAAGAGTTCAGGCTATCTTTAGGTTGTGAGTCCAACCATGTCCTAGCTCTGTCTCTTACAGCAAAGGGGAAAAGCATAAGTCTGTAGACCTCAGGATTAACCCCATTGGTCTTAACAGTGTCACAGATTTGTAAGAATTCAGCTAAAAACTGGTGAGGATCTTCCAATGGAAGTCCATGAAACTTACAATTCTACTACATTAGAGAAATTAATTGAGGCTTAAGCTCAAAGTTGTTTGCTTCAATTGCAGAAATTGAGATGCTTCTTCCACAGAAGTCAGAAGAGGGTGCAATAAAGTCACCAAGCATCTTCCTTACATCTCCATCATTGTTATTGGGTTCGGCCATCTCTTCTTCTTTTTCGAAAAATTCTGTCAGGTCTTCTCCAGAGTGTTGTGCTTTAGCTTCTCTTAGCTTCCTCTTTAGAGTTCTTTCAGGTTCCGGATCAGCTTCAACAAGAATGTTCTTATCCTTGCTCCTGCTCATATGAAAAAGAAGAGAACAGAAAAGGAGAGGAGTCCTCTATGTCACAGTATAGAGATTCCTTTATGTGAGTAGAAGAAGAGAAGAGTAGAAGAATGAGAAGGGAAAAATTTGAACACAGAGAGGAAGAGAGGGTTTGAATTTTTAAAAAGAAGAGAAGTGTTAGTGATTAAATAAATAAATAGAAAGAGATGAGAGAGGGAGAGAATTCGAATATTAGTTTAAAATAAAATAAAAATATTTTTGTTTTTATTTAAATTTTGAGTTAGAATTCAAAAATTAAGAGAAGAAATAAAATAAAATTTGAAAATTAATTAAATTAATTAATTAAATTTTTTTTTGAAAAAGTGGTTAGTGATTTTCGAAAATAAGAAAGAGAAAAGTAGTTAGGTGGTTTTGAAAAAGATATGATTTAAATAGAAAACTTTTAAAATCAAACAAAAAGTCAAGTAGTTAATTGAAAAAGATTTGAAAATCAATTTTGAAAAGATAAGAAGTTAGAAAAGATTTTGAAATTGATTTTGAAAGGATATGATTTGAAATTTATTTTGAAAAAGATTTGAAAAGGAAATTAAAAAGATTTGATTTTGAAAATTAAAGTTGATTACTTGACTAACAAGAAACTTGAAGATATGATTCTAGAAATTAAAGATTGACCCTTTCTTAATAAGCAAGTAACAACTTGAAAATTTTTGAATCTAAATTTTAAATGTTAGCAATGAATTCAAAAATATGAAATAAAAATAAGAAAAAGATTTTGAAAATCAAATTTTAAAGTTTTCAAAAATTATGAAAGGAAAAATGAAAAAGATTTGATTTTTGAAAAAGATTTGAAAAGATAAAATTTTTAAATTGAAATTTTGACTTGACTAACAAGAAACAACTAATTTTAAAAAAATTTTACCAAATCAATTCAAAATTTCGAAAATTTTTGAGTGAGATAAGGGAAAGATATATTTTTTTATTTTTGAATTTTAATGAGAAAAGAGAAAAACATAAAAATGATGCAAAACATAAAAATTTAAGATCAAAACAAAAAATGCATGCAAGACACTTTGAATGTCAAGATGAACACCAAGAACACTTTGAAGATCATGATGAACATCAAGAACATCTTTTTGAAAATTTTTAAGAAAAGAAAAACATGCAAGACACCAAACTTAAAAATTTTTAATGTTAAGACACTAACAAATTGAAAATGCATATGAAAAACAAGAAAAGACACAAAACAAGAAAATGCAAAGATCAAATAAGGAAAATCATCAAGAACAACTTGAAGATCATGAAGAACACCATGCATGAGTTTTTCGAAAATTTTGAGAAAAATTAAAAAGATGCAATTGACACCAAACTTAAAATTTGACACTAGACTCAAACAAGAAACACAAAATATTTTTGATTTTTTTTTATTTTATTAATTTTTTTGGTAGTTTTCGAAAATTAATTAGGAAAAGAAAATGAAAAGATACAAAATTTTTAATAAGAATTCCATGAATAATGCAATGTTAGTCTAAAGCTTCGGTCAAAAAATTTAGACATGGCTTAATAGCCAGCCAAGCTTTATGTGAAAGCTTCGGTCCAAAAGATTAGACATGGCCAATGGCCAGCCAAGCTTCAGCAGAGCATTACATACAACAGCCAAATTGATGGGAATCAAAAGGCTCCTGCAATGATAAGTGGAAGCCTTGGTCCAAAAATTTAGACATGGCTTGACAGCCAGCCAGGCTTCAACAGATCATGATGAAACTCTAGAATTCATTCTTAAAAATTCTGAAGAACAAAATAAAATATACATTTTTTTCTTTTTTGAATTTTTTTGAAAATAAAAATAAAACAAAATTACCTAATCTGAGCAACAAGATGAACCGTCAGTTGTCCAAACTCGAACAATCCCCGGCAACGGCGCCAAAAACTTGGTGCACGAAATTGTGATCTCTAAAACGGCGCCAAAAGCTTGGTACGCACGATCGTAATAAAATATAAAATAAAATAAAGTTACTTATGTAATTCAATGGTGGGAATTTCAGATAAGCGTCTAGAGATGCTTTGTTGCTTCTGAACTTCTGCTTTCCTACTGCCTTCTTCTAATCATGCGTTACCTCCTTCCATGGCAAGCTGTAGGATCCTCTCGGATGAAAACAAATCCATATGCGCTGTCACCGCACGGCTAATCATCTGTCGGTTCCCGCTAGCGCCAGAATAGGACCATTGTCCTTTTGCACACTATCACTGCGCCCAACATTCGCAGGTTTGAAGCTCTTTACAGTCATCCCTTCCCAGATCCTACTCGGAATACCACAGACAAGGTTTAGACTTTTCGGATCCCAGATATGCTGCCAATGGTTCTAGCCTATACCACGAAGGTTCTAATTTTAGATTAGAAACCCAAGAGAATATACTCCAGCTGTCGTCCAATGACTACGTTGAACATCATGTAGACCGCTTTGTGGTTGTCAGGCACGCGATCTTGGCTAAGCGAGTAACAAAGATTGGGTGATTGTCACGGGTCACCCCTTCATTCTGACTTAACTGAATTAAGTACGAGATTATATCTTGGAGAAGTAGGCGTGAATTGAATAGAAAAACAGTAGTAGTTGCATTAATTCATGAAGAACAGCAGAGCTCCACACCTTAATCTATAGGGTGTAGAAACTCCACCGTAGAAAATATATAAGTGAAAAAGGTCTAGGCATGGCCGAATGGCTAGCCTCCAAACGTGTACAAAATGATCTATGATAGCATAAAACTGATCAAGGATCTGAAATAAATCACTAAAAGTAGTTTTTATACTAAACTAGTAACTAGGGTTTACAGAAAATGAGTAACTAAGTGCAGATAGTGCAAAAATCTACTTCTGGGCCCACTTGTTGTGTGCTTGGACTGAGCATTGAAGCTTTTTCATGCTTAGGCTGTTCCTGGAGTTAAACGCCAGCTTTGGTGCCAGTTTGGGCGTTTTACGCCAGAATTTTTAGGCTGACTTTGAACGCTGGTTTGGGCCATCAAATCTCGGGCAAATTATGAACTATTATATATTGCTGGAAAGTCCAAGATGTCTACTTTCTAACGCAATTAAGAGCGCACCAATTGAGCTTCTATAACTCCAGAAAATCCACTTCGAGTGTAGGGAGGTCAGAATCCAACAGCATCCACAGTCCTTTTTCAGCCTCTGAATCAAATTTTTGCTCAGGTCCCTCAATTTCAGCCAGAAAATACCTGAAATCACAAAAAAATACACAAACTCATAGTAAAGTCCAGAAATGTGATTTTTGAATAAAAACTAATAAAAATATAATAAAAACTAACTAAAACATACTAAAAACTATGTAAAAATAATGCCAAAAAGGGTATAAATTATCCGCTCATCACAAGCAGAGATGATGATGCAACAATAGGGGTTGAACTAGAGATTGCTACCATTGGTACTGATCGATGATTCTGGTTCGATCCTCTTGAACTAGAGACCACATTCCCAAACTTGGCCATAGTTCATGGGTTCTCACCTTGAGAAATTGGTGACGATAGTGAAATAAAACTTGCAAATCCTCGTCACTTTCTATCACAAATGAGTCGTACTTCATTCCATCATGAACAACAGAAATTGAAATTCTATAAAATAATTTCTCTACCCGTTTTATTCTATGTAGTCCCAATTTCCGTAGTATGATATTCTGAAAATTAACGAAGCTCGTAGAAGATCTGATAAAGACACTCAATGGATTCTTATTAGTAAATTTTATCCCCGCTCGCATTGTGAATTCCACTCTATTAAACACTATACATTCTGACCATATTTATATAGAAAAAATTCTTTAGTAAATTGAAATAAGTGAATTCAATTTAATAAAAATTCATGCATGTATAATGATTCGATTTACCATGGGATACCAATTTCTTTAAATTGAAACAAGCTATTTTGATTTAATACATGTAACGGACATCTTACTAAATCGAATCATATGGATTCAATTTATATGAATTCCTACTAAATCGACTCATATGAATTCGATTTACACGAGTCCAAGGTAAATCGAATTATGTTGCTTCGAGTTACATGAAATCAATGTAAATCAAATTATATTGCTTCGATTTATATGAAATTAAGGTAAATCAAATTATATTGATTCGATTTACATAGTTTTAGAAAAATTAATGTTGTACCCACGAAAGATGGATTCCGTGTGATAAAAGTATTTAAATCCTAATTTTTTTGTTGACTTTTTAATAAAATTTTCAAATTACCCCCATCTTTTATCTTCTACCCCAAAATTTAAACTTTCACAACAACCCTCACCACCACCAGCACCTTCCTTACTACTACCTCCCCTCCTCTCTCCACAAAATCTCATTTTCTTGTGGTCGGTTACGCACTCTGCTCCAGTCTCTCCACTATCATCAACAAGTATGCTATCACCCAATTCAACCACCCCGACCTCTTAACTGCACTCCAGTACCTCACTTTCGCTCTCGGCATCTACCTTCTCGACAAATTGGGGTTCCTCTACCACGACCCCTTCATTGTTGACACCGCCAAGCACTTCTTTCCCGCCACACTCGTCTTCTTCCTCTCGTCATCTTCACCAACACCAACCTCCGCATCTCAACTAATAATAATATAATATTATTATTATATGATTATTTTACCTAGTTTAGTACAAACTGAGATAAGTTTATTAATATAATAATTGAGTCTAAAATCTACCAGTACGAATTAAGGTCGATACTTTCCGATGAACTTAACTATGCTAAGGCACTCTAATAAATCATTCATGACCGAGATAATTATATTTCTAGTATTAAATATATTAGTAAATCATATTTACTCTAATAAAATAAATACATGTGATATAATATATGTAGCTTTAGTAATTATCGACCAAATAATATTTTAATAATAAAACTATCCTTATAACTCCCATTTAAGTGCCACGACTTTATAGTAAAAGCCACATCCTCCTTAAAGAAATCACCTTCTTTATGAAAGTAGTTAAGAAAAGAAAAAGAATAGAATGTCTATGACAAAACTTCCATGATTCCCAACTTGATGTTCGGTTAACATCACAACCAAAATCGTCACTAAAATTTTAAATCGATTAAAGTGTTTCTCTCTTCCTCTTCTTTAATTTTATACCAATTTCTTTGGAGGAAATTGAGGTAGGATTATTACTTTTTTTTTCCTTTCTCCTTAATAGTTTTGGTTCTGAAGTAATGTATGAAGAAAACTTGAATTTTTTTTATTGTTTTGATTGAAAAACTAGGTAAGAAACGGGTGTTAGAAGTTCCAAAAAGGAAACCGATTTTAAACTTAAAAAAAGATAAAGGTTTAATTAAATTAACTTGTGTGAATTGTATCTTGGATGTGTAATTTATGAATTTGTTGTTTGATGACTGAAAACTTATGTTTAAGTAATTGTTTGAGGTTGATTAGTTGTTATATATATAATATAAGTCTAAAAAATTAGTATTTCTCAAGAATGTTTTAGTCGAGTCTTAGATGTCCCTGAAAAAGGTTGATTTAAGTTTATTTTAATGTTGTTCATGAGGTAGAACTGAAGGTTAAAGCCGGAAGAATGAGTGATTAAAAGTTAAGGAAAACGTTTAAAAAAAGTGTTAAGAAATAAAAGTTTAAGTTTAAAAAATTAAGGTCTAAGATTTAAGGTTTAGAGTCTAAATTTAAGGTTTAGGGTTTAAAGAATTAAAGTTTAAGGTTTAAAAAATTAAGGTTTGAGGTTTAAGGATTTAGGGTTTAAGAAATTAAAGTTTAAAGTTTAAGGGAATAAGCTTTAAGGTTTGAGAAATAGATATTGAAATAAATGATTGAGAAAAATAAAACAAATTAAATTAAAGAATTTGATTTTGAGCACAATTTTGTGAGGAAGACGAAACGTAACGCTCACTTGAGATATTGTGCATGAGACTCAGTGGGGACAGCGGTATGTAATGCCCACTTGAGACCCGATATAGTGATACGCATTTTCCACTTGAAACCGTAAGGATAGTTTCTCTATGAGGATGGCGTTACGTAATGCCAATCTTGAAAATGTTGTGGGGCTACGGGAAATCAACTAACACATGAGCTAATAGTCTGCATAGAAATAGAGATGCATCATATTTGTTTGCTGCATAACTTCTTCGATGATACTGATATGTGTGTGTTTATATTTGCCTTTGTTTATTTGAGATTTTGTGATGTTCTATAATATGTCTAGAATGGAGCGTTTTATTAGAACTAGAAGAAATAAATTATTAATCTCAAAGAAGGTAAAAAGAATACTATTATGTGAAATCCTTGCTGAAAATCCCAACTTCTCAGCCCTTATCCTCTTTTTCTCCACAGATAGAGACATGTGTCATGTTTTATAAGATGTACGAGCCATTCATTTACGAAGATTCTATTTTTGAGAGTTATTTTATCTATGTGATACCTTGTGTTAGATTTTAGATACTATGTAACATACTATTCTTGCACCTGCTAGATAGTTCTGATTTTGACCCAGATATGTCGTACGACTTTTATTTATCATGGTTATATCTGGACGGACCTGTAGACGCGTTTCATGCTCATCCAGTATGAGGTTTCACCTGAGTCCGACCTAGACAGTGTGCATATCCCTGAGCCTCCACCTGAAATAGCTACAACTCCGGAGCCATAGCCTCGACTTTCTTCCGTAGATCAGTTAGTCGCCCAATATGGACAACTAGGTGAGGCCCTCGCGCCAGCCTATGCTAATGGACCTATCCATGTGAATGGGGACGTTGACAACTCTGCTAGTAAGGAGATCCCTAGAGGAGGAGGAGGAGGATTCAGAGGAGGACACTGGATGGGCTGAGGGAGAAGTACAGCTAGCGGGCGAGTCACCTACAGACCTGTCCAATAGTGAGTGCAATCTTGGAGTCAGACTATGACGGCACCACACTTTTCATGGCATCCGGTTAGGCACGACTTGAGGAGCTTAAAAGAGTTAGTCCTACTTTGTAATGTGTGTTTGTGTGTGCGTGTGTGTGTGTGTTGGAGTCAGACCATGATAGCACCACACTTTTGATGGTTAGAGTATAGGAGGGGCTAGAGATACCTAGACGGCTAGATTAGCTTGGGTACCAGTTTAGAGGCTTTTTGGATAGGTTAGACCCTGGGATGCCAGATGTACATATATGTATGTATTATGTATCTATTATGAAGGGGTGTAATGTCCCTAAATTTGGTTAACGAGTTTGTGGATAATTATACTCTATAATATACATATACATATATATGTGTGTGTGCGCCAGCTTAGAGACTTTTTAGATGGGTCAGGCCCTGGGATGCCAGATGTACATATATGTATGTATTATGTATCTATTATGAAGGATTGTAATGTACCTGAATTTGGTTAATGAATTTGTGGATAACTGTACTCTATAATATACATATATACCTATGTGTGTGGATTGTAATTATGTATTCATTTTTTTGGTAGTATACTGTTAATTGCTTCGTATGGACTACATTGTCTTTTCAATAAAATTTCTCTTTTAAATATATATGTATATATATAATATTACTTGAAAATTTACTTTGAAAAAACCTAAGTTTATCTTGTGAAATTTGGAATTCCTGGTTTTGTCTTAATGCGGGTTTGGATCCCCTGGTTAAATCATGAAATGGGATTTAATATATATTGTTTTCATGAGTTTAAAATTTAAAAACAATTAAAAAATTATTTTAAGAGTTTAACGGTTTAAAATGAAAGTTGAAGTTGAGGTAGAGAGAGAGAGTCCGAAGAAGAGGTATAGGTATAGGATTTATAAATGTTAGAAAGTAACTTTTATTTGAGTTACGTCTAAAACTAAGTTGTTTTTTAAATCGTGGTATAAGTTGTTTATGTTGTCTAGATCTATATAATGAAGATTTCATAAGAGTTAAAGTGTATTAGTAATTGTGAGGTTGTTTGATTGTTGATTCTGTGTTTGTAAGATCTAGACATTAATCTTCTTCTATCATCACGCATTGCGTGTTGGTTATTGCTGCGGTAGCGTTTCCTTTTCCACGAACTTAGCCGTCTTCTCCTCCCCCACTGCGCTGGTGGTGGTTTCGGTGGCTTAACTTTGAACTTGTACCACCAGAACCCTCTGTATCTACTCGAGTTCCGCCTTCAGCAACAGCTAAAATAAAACACCAACAACTACTAGAACTCTACCAGAAAGAACGGCACCTTCCTCGTGATCTTAAACATCAAAAACACCTTTCTCGTCTCCCCACCTTCACCACCCACCACAGCCCTCGTCCTTTTTTTTCGTAGACTCGCAACCGCTCCACCTCCTCCTCCACTAGAGTGACCAATGTCTATAACAGCAAAACCTTCGATTTCTTTTCCCTCTCGATCAGCTCCTCCAGGTACAGCCCTACGGTAGCCCCTTCCTCCACCTCTAACGACTGTCTCGCATCCCGATTTTACCTCCGCTACTGGAGGTCCATCGTCTCTTTTCCCACAACTAGCGTCACCAACAACAACGACAATCTCTACCCCTACTACAACATCCAAAGCATCGAAACTCAGTACAATGATACTGTTGTTCGATTAATTCGTAATAACTCTTATTTTTTACCCTAGAGATACCGTTATTCGATTAATTCATAATAACCACATTGCTGGGTTGAGGGTCATGCAGTACTAGTATAATCTTTATTTCCAATGATTGAATAAATGGAATATTGAAATTATATCGTATATTCGAACACAGCAACAATTTTAAGCACCTGTCT
>NC_029789.2:16744550-16746623 GCF_000816755.2 Arachis ipaensis
TTACTTGAAATCTGTCCACGAATTTTAACAACGACACAAGCTTATATGCTATATTAAAGTTATAAGGTAAATAAGTTAGTAACCTTTATTTCTAATATGATCATGACGTACTGGGAGTTGGGTCGTTACACCAATAATACTTAATTAGCTTATTGCCATAGAGATCCCATTTTTTATTCTCAATAATGCTTAATTAGCTTGTTGTCATAGTAACATGACTCAAAGCTACGAAACCTACAACATCATCCCCATCTCTAACAGCAACAACAACCACTGCGATCAACACCCTTTTCTCTGCTACCTGGAGGTCATCGCCTCCATTTTAGCCCTACGCTCTGTCAGCAATCTCCACCTCCTTCCCCGATGGCATCCCGACATGGACCTCCTCGACTAGCTCTCCCTTTTCTTTAGCTTCCAAAACGACAATATCTGTAACCAGTGAGATCACCTCCTCCTCCACCTCGCCAACGCTCAGATGCTTTTTTTTCCTGCTCCCGACACCACCCACCACTTCCACCCCTCTGCTCTTTCCACAAAAACTACAAATTCTAGTGCTCCTTCCACGGCAAGAAAGACCATCTCAAGATCATCAACAACCACAAAATAAAATCGACAACGACTTCCGCCTTGAGCTCATCTATGTCTCCCAAGACCACCATGTTCAAGTTTCAATTCGGTGGCTTTGGTGGTGGTCGCGTCACCCCCTCCTCTTCTGCCGATTCAAGCACCTTTTCCTTTGCGATGGCGTCGTTATTGGTTGTGCGTTACGCACTACTATCTTCTTCTAATTACAGATCTAGAATGTTTGTGTCTTAGTTGTTAGTTTGTTGGAGTGTTAATGATTATGTGAAATTGAGAATACTTTAGAAGTAATATATCTAGATCTGTTGTATTTGTTGAATATGGTGCTAAATTTTTTGTTGAATCAAAATCTGCATTGAGTTTATTTTCAATGAAAGATTGTAAATATTTAGGATATGGATATGGAGAAGAAGCCTGAGAGAGAGAGATGGAGTTGAAGTTGAAAGTAAAATTTGGCAATTTGAGAATTTTATTAAAAAATTAACAAAAATTTAAAATTTGAGTACTTTTGTTATATATAATTTAGGGTAAAGTACTAAATTGGTCCCCTAGGTTTGGGCGTAATTCTGTTTTGGTCCTTAAGGTTTAAAGTGTTCTATTTGAATCCAAAACGTTTTCATTTAGCATCAATTTAGTCCCACAGTGAGGTCAAAATTAAATAATTAACAAAATGTCCTACATAACAACAGTTCAAGAACAAAATCGATAATTTGGAGAACAAGTACAAGCTCCAGAGGCATAAAATCAACCATTGATACATCAATACATTTATTTATTATTTTTTATAATATAAATAAAATATTTTCTATAAAACTAAAGAAAATGATAAATAAATGTATTGATGCATCAATAGTTGATTTTGTGCCTCTAGAGCTTGTGGGTATAACAATTTTTTTTATTTGATAGGTACTTTTGTCAACATTTACAAAGTTTATAAGTACAAATAATTATTTTTTAAAGAGAAAGACAAAAAAATGAATGAAATAAAAAAAAATATAATGAAAATGAAATTATAGTAAATAAATAAATAAATCAATTATATTTTATATACATTAAAAATATGTTATTAAATTAATAATTAATTTAAAATATATATTAAAATATAAAATATATATTAAAAATTAATTATTAATTTTTTAAATATAAAGTATAAAAGAGACACTAACGAACGCACTATGATGAGATTCTGGGAGCTTCCCGACTTTGACTCCATGCATTCTCATCGCCATCACTTGTCAAAGTCTTCATCCTTTTCTCAAAAGTTTATAGAACAAACAAGGAAGCATAGCTCAATGTTTGTCTTTTAATTAGCAATAGTAATTGAATTATTGACTAACAAAATCGTTCTCACCCAACTTCAGACATTTTTTAACCAGCTATATATTTACGTCTTAATATCTGTGAAGTGTCATTTTAGCCCTATACGGTAAGATATTTGAAAATGAGTTTCAGATTAGAAAATAAGCACCAAGAAATTGAGATTAATTTAAA
>NC_029789.2:16746728-16747725 GCF_000816755.2 Arachis ipaensis
AGTAACTTTAAAAAAAATTATAAGTTAGTTTTTAAATGGTTTAATTATTCTGTCGGTCTCTATTATTTCACTGAATTTTCAATTAAGTATCTATACTTTTTTTTAATTGAGTTCTTATACCATATCAGATTTTATAAACAAAAATGTTGAAATTAACGGAATATTCCGTTAAACAAAACGAATATCCGTAATACTTGATTAAATATCTTATATAGTTTAATAGAATATTCTGTTAATTTTAATATTTTTGTCATGTTAAAGACTTAGTTACAAAATCTGATATAGTATAGGGACCTAATTAAAGAGAAAAAAAAATATAGGACCTAATTAAAATTTTGTTAAAATTATAAGAGTTAATACTCAAGTTCATCCCTAAATTTGCACACGAGACTCAATTTAGTCATTGAAATTTTAATTGATTTTCTTTAGTCTTCAAACTTTGCAAACATGACTTACATTAGTCCCTAGGAAAATTTCTAGCATAAAAACGTTAATGAAACATTGATATGGACAACCCAATACCATGCTGGAACTTGTAAAATGCCGCTGTTTTAATTTTGGCACACAAATAGCTCAAAAACAACGTCAAATCACTTATTTTAGGAGGAAAAGTTTCAAGAAATACCACTTACGATGTTTTTTTTGAGATATTTGATTTCCAAAATAAAAATAACGTTGTTTTATAGAGTTCAACATGGCATTCGACTGTCTATGTCAGCGTTCTGTTATGTTTGTGCGTCGAAAATTATTCTTAGGACTAAAATAAGTCACATTCGCAATGTTTGAGAGCTAAACAGAGGCAATTGAAACTTCAAGAACTAAATTAAGGTTCGTATATAAGTTGAGGGACCAAATTGAATATTATCTCAAATTATAAAGACCGATAGAGTAATTAAACTTTTTAAATATTATACTAAACATTAATATTATAATTTTTCATAAGTTAAAATTTAAAAAAAAATTACTTATAAATTTATCAAAATTAATCCTAAATATC
>NC_029789.2:16749091-16773040 GCF_000816755.2 Arachis ipaensis
TCGGAAATATAAGTGAAATTTATTAAAATATTGAGGTTTTCGGTTAAATTTCGCAAATATGAGATTTGTTATGAAAAATAGAAAATCTTGACGGGTGTTTTTTTTTTTAATTTAAAATCATGACTCTTGATTTCATATATTTGAATTTTCTTTTTTTTTTTCCCTTTAATAAACAAAAACCATTACCAACGATTATGCATATTGAAGGCTGATTTAATTTGTACGGAAATCGTAAATCACGTTTTGGCAAATCATTAATAATGATTTCTCTTATACTTGCCAACATTTTTCTGTATTGTACATTTCTAAGCTAATATTATAATTTAAATTAAATCCAATTATTTTTTTTCCTGTCTTATATCACATCTCTTTTTCTCGTCCTCATTCTTCAATTAAAATTCTTAGCTATTATTTTTTAAGTTATTAAATCAATTTGATTAAATTTAATTATTAAAATAACTTGATCTCATGTATTATCATTGAAATAAGAGTATATATCCATTTTGGTCCTCAAAGAATTTTAAATTGGATACTTTAGTCTCCAACTAAAATTAATTACTCGATTGGTCTCTAACAATTAATTCCGTCAGTCACTTAGGTCCTTTATTCCGTTAATTCTAACGGAAGACAAAATAGTCCCTAACAACTCTAACAGGGGGACAAAATGGTCCCTGACAACTCTAACAAGGGACAAAATGATCTCTGACCCCTTTTTTCAAAAACGACACTGTTCTTCCCCAATTTTTATCATATCTCGCATAATCTTAATATTCATACTCTCCTTCTTCACCTTCACGTTCTTCTTTTCCATCTTTTCCTTCCTCCTCTTTAGCTCCAAAATTAAGCTATGGTGTAATTGTCACACGTATCACACTACCTCAACATGTCATGGACCACATACTTCCTAAATCTTTGTTATTGGTACATCCACCTCCTCTGCACTTCACCCACCAAAAGCATCCACTTTCACGTCTTCGATAACATCATCTCCAACCCGAACACGTCCAAGACATCTTCAAGACCAAGTTCCACAACTATTCCAAGGGCACGCCTTTCTCCACTCTCCAGCAAGCAATATAGATTGTTAGACATTAGGACACCATGAGAAGATTCTCCTTCGACATCATATGCAAATTCTCATTTGAAATAGACACCGAGTACTTCATTCCTTCTTTTCCAGAGTCCAAGTTGGCAGACAGCTTCGACCTCGCATCCAAGCTATCAGTACAATGAGCAATGTCGCCGTTGCCGCTCATATGGAAACTAAAGCGATTACTGAACATTGGTTCGGAGAAGAAGCTGAAGGAAGCGATCAGAGTGGTGGACAATGTGGTCATGGAGATGATAGGGAAGAGGAAGAGGGAGATGACAACGACGACGACGAGTCTTAACAAATTAGACTTGCTGTCTAGATTCACGGGATCTATCGAAGAGGATAACTAGTTGAGAGACATAGGCATTAGTTTTCTGAGTATGAATTGGTTGAGAACAAGTTGAGGATTTTTTCTTGTGAACATTAAATTTATAGAGTGTGCATTGTGTAGTTTGAAATTACAGTGTTAAACTGCTAGTGTTGTGCGAGATATGATGGAAATTGGGAGAGAACAGTGTCATTTCCGAACAGAGAAGATCAGGGACCATTTTGTCCCTTGTTAGAGTTGTCAGGGATTATTTTGTCCTCCGTTAAAGTTAATGGAGTAAAGGACCCAAGTGACTTACGAAATTAATTGTTAGAGACCAATCGAGTAATTAATTTTAGTTGGAGACTAAAGTGTCCAATTTAAAATTTTTTGATAACCAAAATAGGTATATCAAACACTACATATTTTCCCTTTAGGAAATGTGTTTGGCTTTTTAAAATAAATCTATGTTTTCAAATAGTAGAAAAACAATATCAATATATTTTGTTTCAATTATTAAAACTCACAAATTAATCATCAAAAAAAAAGTAAATGATCTTTCACCATTAAATATAATCCCATACCATTAAAAATATTATTGATGACCAATTGATGGTTACAAAACACGCCGCTTAACACTCCTCATCTTATAATTTCAGCGAGTAAAAAACACACAGTCCGGAACTAAGTTTTACAGTAAAAACAAAATAAAATAAAATATAAACAATGAAGGAGAAGAAAAGTAAAAAACACCATAGACCAGTCCAGCAAAACAGGCCTACCATAAGTGTGGAACCGTCCTACCAAATTATAATTTTTTAACGACTCAATCAGTCAATGAAAACTGTTTCCCAAAGAAACCAAAAGGAAAAGGAAAAGAAAAGAAAAGAAAACTACTACTAATAAGAAGAGAGGGGAATGAATGAATGAAGGACAGATTGACAGCAATAGAAAGGTGGCCGCAGAAAGGAAAGAGCGAAGACACGGGAATCGTACATACTGGAAAGCCACGTGGCTGATCTGTTTCCCCCCCTCCCTTCCTTCTTCCCCCTCCATAAATATATTCGCATCAAAATTTGCATTCCCATTCCCAAATTAATTTTACATAACCTCTCCCACTATAACCATCTCTTTCGCGTCACAGAATTCTCGCTTCCTTACTTACTTCCAAAAACAACATGGCTTCTCGCGTCAGCATCAACTTCCCTTCTTCTACTCCACCTTCCTCCCCTTATTTAAATCCCTTTCGTTCTTCTCATAACAACCTTCCTTCTAATAATACTCAGTCATTTTCTTCCCACTCTTCTTCGTCTCTCAACTCCTCTTTAACTACCTCTAATATGGCTCCTAAAACTGTCCTCGTTACCGGCGGTGCCGGTTACATCGGCAGCCACACCGTCCTTCAGCTCCTTCTCGGCGGCTTCAGGACCGTCGTTGTTGATAACTTGGATAATTCTTCCGAAGTTGCCATCCACAGAGTCAAGGAGCTCGCCGGTGAATTCGCTGGCAACCTCATCTTTCACCAGGTCGGTCCTACTTAATTTAGATATGCTTATTTTTCTCTTGAAGAATCCTTATATAGCTTTTACCGATTTGTGCTTGCTGTTTTAGTATTTTATTTTTGTTAATTTCTGTCATTGGATTCGATTTGAGCTGTGTTTTTATGATTGCGGTGGGTCCGAAAACAGCAAAAGTTTTGTGTTTTTGTTTTTACTCTTTTTTTCTCTCTGTGACATTGTTGCGTCTAAACAAGACGCCGACAGGGTAAAGTTTAGCTGTGTTTTTTAGAGTAACGGATTAGGTGCTCTCGGTTTCAATTTTCAAACTCAACTTACAAGTTCATGATGTACTATTTATTTGATTTGATGGCGAATCGGCTGGTATATTATGTTCTTTAGATCCAATCTTGTTCTAGTAGTACTTTCTATGTATGGTGTCAAATTTGATCCACAAGTTACATCTTTATGTACATAATTCACAATTCATAATTCATTTGTTGATGTAACCTGTCTTGCCTTTTTTAAATCCAAAATTCAACTCAATCGTGACGATTTCTTGGGAACTCGAGACTTTCTTTGGGCGTTAAAAAACTAGTGGTTTCCTTATTTATGAAGTTTGGTTATCAGGGCTGTAGCTTGATTCTACTTTGCATGTGTCATTACTAGGTAAACAACTTAAAACATACATGCTAAGCACTTTTTAATCATGAGATTATGTGTCTTATTGAGCATATTTGAAATCACTTTATTGATAGGGATTGACTTGTTTTCATTATGTTTTAATCACTGCAGACTGACCTCAGAGACAGAGCTGCACTTGAGCAAATATTTGCTTCCACAAAGTAAGGATTATGGCACAAGTTTCAGTGATAACAATTATAATTTATATGCCCCTCCTTGTTGGTGCTTAATGTTCGGTTATAGTTGTGCTTGATCTTTGAAATAACCGTTCTTATCTTTTTATCATTTTATGTAGGTTTGATGCTGTGATACATTTTGCTGGACTGAAAGCAGTAGGTGAAAGTGTGCAGAAACCGTTACTGTATTATAACAACAACTTGATTGGGACAATCACTCTGTTGGAAGTGATGGCTGCTCATGGATGCAAGAAGGTAAATTCATCGTTGTTTTTGGTCCTGCTTGACAGTCTTCATCTGCATGGAATGAATATTATCAACAGTGTCAGATACTGTAATGCATTATGTTTCTAGTTCCTTCTTACTGCTTGGAGTATAATTTGTATGGCCTATTGAATTTCCTGAATATTGCTTGTATAATATTCAAATTTCAGTTAAGTACTTAAACTACATCTGTGGAGGAATATTTTTGAGAACATTGTCAAACACTCGTGTGACTTTTCTGTTGCTTTTTTCTTCTGTGCTGCTAGTTTTTCCCTCCTCTAAAATGATGATACATAGTTGTAATTATGCTTATTTAACTGATTTGTTATTTATTTGAATGATTCCAGCTTGTGTTCTCATCTTCAGCCACCGTATATGGTTGGCCAAAGGAGGTTCCATGTACGGAAGAGTTCCCTCTGTCAGCAATGAATCCATATGGACGAACTAAGGTGTTTTGATATGGATCCCTACGTAGTTGCCATAGTGCTGGTTCTCATGTAAAATGAATGTCATATTCATATGGGTGATCCGTTTCTTATCTGTCTTAAACGATTAAGTTGCTGTCTTTCAGCTTACCATTGAAGAAATTTGTCGTGATGTTTACCATTCTGAGCAAGACTGGAAAATAATATTGTTGAGATACTTCAACCCAGTGGGCGCACATCCTAGTGGTCATATTGGGGAGGATCCTCGTGGAATTCCAAACAATCTGATGCCATTTGTTCAGCAAGTAGCAGTTGGCAGGCGGCCTGCACTAACAGTCTTTGGAACTGATTATAATACCGTTGACGGCACTGGGGTATGTTCTCATTGGTTGTTAAGTTCTCTCCATCTCTGTTGGGTGCGCAAATTATTTCCAGTTTTGAAGATCTATTTTTTTATTTAGTCACCGAAGTTGGCTCTTGTGTATTTCTCAGGTTCGTGATTACATTCATGTTGTCGATTTAGCAGACGGGCACATTGCCGCATTGCTTAAACTGGATGAACCTAATATAGGTATTATTTGAAATATCATCTAGTTTGCTCAAGTTTTGATGGACTCTCAAGGAAGTCGCAATGTGTTAAAATTATAGGGCATTGATATTTATGGTGTGTGCATACAGGCTGTGAGGTTTATAACTTGGGCACTGGAAAGGGGACATCAGTGCTGGAGATGGTTAAAGCTTTTGAAAAAGCCTCTGGAAAGGTAATAGACTTACTGCTATTTATGGTCTGGTGATCTGGTATCTGTTTGCTATATACTTCTTGCTGTCAACCTTGGTGTTATTTGCATAGCAATCCTGAGTCTTTTTTCTCATGGGGAGTTTAGAACTTTTCAGAGAGATATTCATGTAAATTCAGTGTAGTTATACAGATGTAACATTGGTACTCAACTATGATTATATATTTGTTTCAGAAAATTCCACTTGTGATGGCTGGCCGAAGAGCTGGGGATGCTGAAATTGTTTATGCATCAACAGAGAAAGCAGAAAGAGAACTTAAGTGGAAGTAAGTGCTCGTTTGCTTTCTTGCGAATAGCTTAGTGAAACATGTTATCCTATTTGCCGATTTTTCTTTCTTCTTTTGCCATTATGTCTATTTGTAGTCAATCTGTATATGATATATGATGATGTTTCAAAAAATGGTGAGACAAAATTTGGAGGAATAATTTTTCCTAGAGTGAACATTAATATGCTGTGCTTGATAGGCATTCTCCTCCTGAGTATCCTGGCTAATGTGGCTATACTATGTGAAATTACATCAAATAATTTTCTTCATTCCTTTTTGGGTGCTGAAACGTTCTCACATACGAGATCTGTTTCTTCAAGTCTGCAACTATTATGGAGAATTAGGGAACATAGACAGATCTGTTTAGTGTAAGCTTTTGGCTTACAAATTTATCTATCTTGTTGGCAGGGCAAAATACGGCGTTGAGGAGATGTGCCGTGACCAATGGAATTGGGCTAGCAAAAACCCTTATGGCTATGGATCTGAAGATTCTAAAGACACTACTGATTAGCTTTGATAGCCGTTAGACAAATATGTTCTTTTGTGAACACGACCACACTATAGGTCTTGTAATTTAGTTCTCCATAGTTTGTAATTTTTCACTCTCTCCATAGTATTTTTTAAGTGGTATAGTGGTTCTGTTGTTTTGATTCATAGTTAAATGGTAAATAAGTAGTGGTTTTATAGTGCTGTAATTTTAAAGTTCCATAGGTTCCCCAACATCACAGGTTATTGTTATTATAGTACTTGGGCTGTCTGATGTTCATGTTGAACATGACAGCGCCCTGTTTTGTAAAGTAATACATATTTCATTTAGAGTATGACTAACAGGTTATTTCACCTAATTAGTCAGACTGGCGGTAATAATAATATATCAAATTTTGCATTAGTTCTCTCGTGTTTGTGTCTAGTTTATAATTATTAGCAAACCAACTTTTATTATTAAATAGTTAAATATGATGAAAATATGGTATTGAGACGGAGAATCTCAATTTCCACACACACGAAAACAGTGGTGCGTGAGCAAGGTGGGAGTAAATACAAGCCCCACACCACCCACACCTAAAAAGTGGGCAATTCAAATTCACAATCATCGCATGATAACATTCGAATTCGAAAATTGGAAGTTCAGTTTGGGGGAAGAAAGAAACAAAAATCTCTATAACGACTATGTGAAATGGCAAATGGCATTTTAGTGGGCAACGTAAATCCATCGCAATCCAAACTGCCATTTGTCACTTATATATACATGGTGCCAATTGTCCAATTGTATTGTTAAAAAGGTTAAAAGTAACAGCGTTATCTCTTGGAAATTTTGATTGGATTTCTCATTTCTTACATAATGATTAAGAAAGATGAAGGGTGAAAACTGAAAAACACTAATTTTGAAGATAGGTGAAAGTCTCCCCAACGGTCCACAAAATTACTCGTGAGACGAAAATATCGCGAGTTGAAGACTTGGAGACTTAAGTATATACCGTTGTTTTATTACAATAACACGCACGCATCCATCATCCTCTCTGGAAGCTGAACTGAAACCACGCAGTATAGTTGATAACCCACAGAATTGAGAATTGAAGTAAATGGAGAACCTAATATCTTTGGTGAACAAAATACAGAGAGCATGCACCGCTTTAGGTGACTACGGCGAAGCTACTGCCCTCCCTACTCTCTGGGACTCTCTTCCCGCCATCGCGGTCGTCGGTGGCCAGAGCTCCGGGAAGTCCTCTGTCTTAGAGAGCATTGTTGGCAAGGATTTCTTACCCAGAGGATCCGGTAATTTTTGCTGCTTACTAGTTACATTAGTTAGTTAGTTAGTTAGTTGCAACTGTCATGTTATGGAACTGAAGTGCTGCAAGGTGATTTTCGGCTTTGCAGGGATCGTTACTCGGCGACCGCTTGTGTTGCAGCTGCACAAAGGTGAAGAGGGAAGCAAAGAGTACGCTGAGTTTCTTCATCTTCCCAGGAAGAGGTTCACTGATTTCGGTATTTTCCTCAATTTCTATCACTTTTCTTCATTCTTTATATCTTGTTGCTTCCAATTTTGTTTTACCTGTTTCTGCATGCGTCTATTTTATGATGAATTGAAATTCATCATCTTAAATGCGTGTAGCTGCTGTGAGGAAGGAGATTCAAGATGAAACTGATAGGGAGACTGGAAAAACTAAACAGATTTCAAGCGTACCAATTCATCTTAGTATATATTCTCCCTATGGTATGTCTCTAGTTTCATTTTCCTATTCAGTTAGTTCGTGATTCCTTTAGACTATCCTATGTAGTGCATCAAGAAGCTAGAATTTGAAATTCATGTCGGGCTGTTGAATCTTTTGCAGTTGTTAACTTGACACTCATCGATCTTCCTGGCCTTACAAAGGTAGCTGTAGGTAAGAAAACAGAATTGTAATGAGTTTATTGTCCTTGTGGGATTTTTATTGTTATGGAAACTGTGGGTAACAAGATGCTAACTGATGATTTTGGAAAACACAGAGGGTCAACCAGATAGTATTGTGCAAGACATTGAGAATATGGTTCGCTCTTACATCGAGAAGGTTGGCTTTCTATTCGATTTGATTGACAAGGAAAATGCCTGTAAAAATATATATGAATTCTGAATTCTGAAGTAACTAGTTTCATGCTTTAATTGATTACTAGTTTCTACAACTGGTAACAGTCCGATATAATGAATTTGACTTTATTTTGCAGCCAAACTGTATAATTTTGGCTATTTCACCAGCCAATCAAGATCTTGCAACATCCGATGCAATCAAAATTTCCCGTGAAGTGGATCCCACTGGTAATTTATTATTTTATTTTCTTTTCTTTAGGCTTCAATTACTCCTCTTTTTCCCTCCATTTAATGTATTTTCTCTTCAATTTCACCCAGATTCTAACGTTCGAACTATATGTTTGATTCGAACAGTTTGAAGTAAACAAACTCTTTGTGTTCTAATTCAAATTTTCCCCAACCTTTCAGGAGAAAGGACATTTGGTGTGTTGACCAAGATTGATCTGATGGATAAGGGTACTGATGCTGTTGAGGTATGTCGGTCAACTTTTTGTTCTAATTGGGCAACATGGAATGATATGATGTAATTCTTTATAAAGTATTAAAAAAATCAAAGCTACTCACAAATTTACACAAAATTGTTTCGTGCTACCATGTTATTACTGAAATCTTGAAGTTGAAGACCTCCCTTCTACTTATTTCCTTTTGTCCAAACTCAGCTATTGGTTATCCGAGTCTGAGGTGCAAAAGCAGTAATTCTTGATAGCTCAAATGGAATTGGAACCTTCTGGTGGATGGCACTTCTCACACTCAGCAATAGTTGTGTGCATTTATCTTCTAAAAGAATATGATGATATTCCTTACTTTTTTGACGGTTTCCCTATCCTCAGATGCTGGAGGGCAGAGCTTTTAGGTTGAAGTATCCCTGGATTGGTGTTGTCAACAGATCACAAGCAGATATTAACAAGAATGTTGACATGATTGCTGCTAGGCGTAGAGAACGTGAATACTTTTCTAGTACCCCTGAATACAAACATCTTGCTCACAGAATGGGTTCTGAGTATCTTGCAAAAGTGCTTTCAAAGGTACCTTACTGAACATCAATTGGCACCTTATATTTTTGAGTAATTTCTGTTTCATTGATTTCTAATGATCAAATCTCATTGCTTTGATAAATCTCAGCATTTGGAAGCAGTGATCAAGTCCAAAATTCCAGGCATTCAATCTCTTATTAGTAAAACCATTGCTGAACTTGAAGCTGAATTGAGCCGTTTGGGAAAGCCTATTGCAGCTGATGACGGGGTAATTTTGCTCCTCCTAGCTCACACATAATCTTTGGTTATTTATACATGTCTAGTTCTGAAGAAGAAACATATTTTTACTCTCTTGATTAACTTTTTTTATGTGGTTAATGAGTGAAATCTCCATTCCATCTGTTCATCCATTGATTCTGATGTGCTGATTTATGATATCTACGGTGATGTGAAAATGGTATAACCTCAGCTCTCCATTTTGAAGAATCTCTAATAATTGATTGCACATTGCATGCAGGGAAAGTTGTATGCAATCATGGAAATATGCCGCTCATTTGATCAAATATTTAAAGAGCATCTTGATGGCGTGTATGTGTTATATTTTTGTGTTTGTTCTAATATTTCACTGCTCTGTTCCTTCCATTGTGCTATTATCCTTGTTCTGTTCATTTCTCTAACTTCAATATTTTGTCAATCTGTTATAGGCGGCCTGGAGGGGATAGAATTTACAATGTCTTTGACAATCAGCTCCCTGCTGCTTTAAAAAGGTTGCAGTTTGATAAGCAGCTATCAATGGAAAATATAAAGAAACTCATTACGGAAGCTGATGGATATCAACCTCATCTAATAGCTCCCGAACAAGGATACCGTCGCCTCATTGAATCTTCTTTAATTACTATCAAGGGACCAGCTGAGGCAGCTGTAGACGCGGTATGAATAAAATGGAGAATGGTGATAATATAAATTATTGTGGCATGCTCATCATCCCCGGTCACAATTACTCTCGTCCTTTTGCAGTTTGATGCAGAGGAAGTGACATAAATCCTGTTTTATCATTTATTATTTGCAGTTATGTGTATCTCTTTCAGTTTTGAACTACAGTGAGATTATTTTTCAAACTTTTATATTGGAATTACTAGTTTCTCTATCATTGCTAAGAAATCATTCATTCATTCCTGCAAAAATAATTATTGTCAGCAATTAAAAGTATTGGTAGCAATGGGATTTCATTTATGGGTGAAAGTATGAGATCGGATAAGATGGTTGGTTTATATGTGCAAGTCTTCATATGTTCTGTTTCTCTTGTTTCATATTTATTGATTTGCCATTTAAATGTGTGCTTCCAGGTTCATTCCCTTTTAAAAGACCTTGTTCACAAATCTATTAGTGAGACTCTGGTATGTTCTTGATAATGCAAAATTTTTATGCTTCTACTTTATTTCTTGCTGCTTTTGTTTATTTATGCTTAATAGGTTTGGCACTTCATGCTGGTTCTATGATATTGCCAGGTTTAATTTATCAACAAGGTTCTTCTTGCAATAATTACTAAAATACTTGTCTTCGATATTGAGGTTATTGTTAGGGACTTCAGTATTATCGGGTGCCCAAAATTGATTCCCCCCCGGCCAAAGAAAAAAAAACCCTAATAGCTAGCTTTTAAGGTGTAATTTCTGGCATAGGTACTTAACAGTTTAAAAAACTTTTGGAGTTTTGAGGGAGTTCTTTTGGTCAAGTAATTATGATGCTGTTTTTTTTTGCTGATTAATCTTCCCAAACTAAGAGCTGTATCTCTTTCTTTTGTCCATTCATTGAATCATCTGGGGTTCCCACTCAAATCTCTCAGCTGACTTTATATGTTGGTTCGGCACAGGACTTGAAGCAATATCCTAGTCTCCGCGCTGAGGTGGGGAATGCAGCTATTGATTCCCTAGAAAAAATGAGGGATGAAAGCAAGAAAGCAACACTACAGCTCGTTGATATGGAGTGTGGCTATTTGACTGTTGATTTCTTTCGAAAGCTTCCTCAAGATATTGATAAGGGTGGCAATCCTACACACTCAATCTTTGATAGATATAATGATTCATACCTGAGGCGAATCGGTAAGTTCTAGACTTGGACTCAAAAAAATTCGTTTTTGCTTGGTGAATATGACATGTCCATCTTCAGTTTGTTGAAAATGAAGTTAACTGCTGAAACTCACCGTATATAAACAGGGAGCAATGTTTTGTCCTACGTTGGCATGGTTTGTGCGACTCTACGGCATTTGATTCCCAAGTCAATTGTCCATTGTCAAGTGCGAGAAGCCAAACGAAGCCTACTTGATCACTTCTTCACCGAGCTAGGCAAGATTGAGGCGAGAACAAATCTCTTTTCCATTGTTATATTTTATATTTTGCTTGGTTTTCATTTTGTTTTGTATGTTTCAAAAATTTAAGCATTGAGTCATTGATGAAAAAGGCTGCATAAATGAATACTTTCTTTTTAATGTAGCCTAAGCGTCTGTCTTCATTGCTGAATGAGGATCCTGCAGTCATGGAAAGAAGAAGTGCCCTCAGAAAGAGGCTTGAGTTATACCGAAGTGCACAAGCGGAAATTGATTCAGTTGCTTGGTCCAAGTAGATGTCAGATGTGTATGGATGTGTATATAATATGTATATGTATATGTTCGAGTATAGTACTTCTTCAAGTTTGTTCTTGACTCTTTCAGACATCTCTTACTTGTTCTTTTGGGCTTCGAATTGTCCTTAAAATTTCCCATGAATTGTATTGTGACTTTATATTTCATTAATGCAAGTGGTTTAACATTCTATTCTTTTTTATTAGTTTTTAACTTTTATTGACTTTTGAAAGGGGGAAAAAAGATAAGAGGAGTTTGGTTGGGACTTGGATACGTGAAGAAGGATAAAGGGATAAAACATAAAAGAACCGAATAGTCAATATTTAAATCAAAAGTGTTACGATAAGTATGAATGTCCATTAACTTAATGTTGGGCTGTGCAATATTAAATATATGCGGTGCTTTGTTTTCCTATGGTAGACTTCATATTAATGAAGTTTGAAAAGGAGAATGTTGGACAAGTATAAATAGGGCATGGGTTTGTGATTATACGTACACAAGCAAGTAATAATAAAATCACTTCTCTCTTTATGTTGCAATCAAATACTCTTCTCTTTATATTTCTACTACAATTCTTTCTCTTCTTTTATTTTATTAGTATTCTAAATTCTCTTTTCTATTACTATTTACATATAATATTAATAGCAATATTAATCATCTTTATTATATTGAGATAGTAATAATAAACATATGCAATTCTCTCTCTCTTTATTTTTAATACTTCTTTCTATCTTTGTATATATATATATAAATTTATTTAGTTATTTCATAACACGTTATTAGCACGAGACTCTGATCAAATTTTTAGGAAGACTCAGGTAACAAATTTTCATTATGTCGAAACTCTCTCATCTTGAATTCAATGCTTTTGATATATCTGGAAACAATTATTTATCATGGATACTAGATGTTGAAATCCATCTTGATTCAATGGATCTTGGAGATACCATTAAGGCTGAAAATAATGCATCCCAGAAGGATAAAGCTAAAGCCATATGATTTTTCCGTCGTCATCTTAACGAAGGATTGAAAAATGAATATCTTACATTAAAAGATCCTGCAGATCTTTGGAAAGACCTTGAAGAAATGTATAATCATCAGAAAACGGTGATACTTCCTCAGGCCCGATATGAATGGACGCATTTGCGTTTACAAGATTTTAAATCTATAAATGAATATAATTCTGCAATGTTTCGAATCACCTCACGAATGAAATTGTGTGGGAAAAAAATAACTGATCATGATATGTTGGAGAAAACTTTCTCAACCTTCCATGCCTCGAATGTGCTCCTGCAGCAGCAGTATCGAGAGAAAGGGTTTAAGAAATATTCTGAGTTAATTTCTTGCTTTCTTGTTGCCGAACGCAACAATGAGTTATTATTGAAAAATCATGAAGCGCGCCCAGCTGGCGCCGCCCCATTTCCTGAAGTAAATGCGGCAAATCGTTACCCCAGAAGAGGTAAATGGCAAGCTTTTAATAACAAGAAAAATTATGGAAGGAAAAAGAATTATGTTTAAAAGAGAGGATCTCACCAGAAGTGGGATAGAGAAAGAAATATCGGGCAGAGTAAATCAACAGAGGATAAGTGTTTTCGTTGTGGTGGAAAGAGCCATTGGTCTCGTACCTGTCGTACCCCAAGGCACCTAGTTGATCTTTACCAGGCATCTTTGAAAAAGGACGATAAGGGAAAAGAGTCGAATTTCTTTTCAAATGATGCAGAAAATTCCACCACTCATTATGATCTGATTTCTTTGAGGACCCTGAAGGAAATATTGGCCATTTGATCAATGATGGAATAGTTTAATATGTGAAATTGTGAAGTATCTATGTAAATAAATAATGTAAAAAAAAATTTATTGTTAAGTTTTATTTTCTATGTATTTAAGTTTCAAATGTGATGTACATAAATAATGAAATATTAATGTTTATGAATTTTGAAATTATTAAATGTGTCAAATTTTAAAATAAAATTTTAGTATATGACATTATTTTATGTACAGTATTTCTTAAAAAAATAATTCTGATCAAGTATTCAATTTATCTGTGCATACTACTCATTTTATTATTATTTGTTTTTGAAGAGAATGGCAAGGATATGTAATGAAGATGTATGCCTTGCGGATAGTGCAAGTTCGCACACAATTCTCAAAAGTGATATATATTTTACCCATCTTGTGCCAAAAGAGGAATATGTTAATACTATTATTGGCTCAGGCAATGTGATAGAAGGCTCCGGAAGAGCTATAATTTTGTTTCCTGGAGGAACAAAATTTATAATAAATAATGCACTATTATCTACCAAGTCCCTGAGGAACTTGTTGAGTTTCAAAGATATTCGCCGAAATGGATATCATAGCTTAATTGGAATGCATCATCATTGATGCATTTAAATCCTCGATTAGGGCAATGTGAACTGGAAGTTCAAAAGATTATACATTTGCAAAGAATAGCAAATGAATTGCCTGATGCATTTTCTGATACAAAGAGGATAACCAAATCTTACATACCAGCGGAAAATGCCTCAATTTGAATTGACGTCCCAATAGGACAAGTAGCCACTGAAGCAAATTCACGCCAGAAGCGTGGCAGGACGGAAAATGCACCAATTCGAATTGATGTCCCAGTAGGACAAATAACCACGGAAGCAAATACACGCCAGAAGCGTGGCAGGCCTGTCGGTTCCAAAGATAAAAATCCTCGAAAGAGAAAAGAGGTAAATACGATTCCTATTGAAAAAGACATAGTAAAGACACCGGCAGTTGTCCAAAATTTTGATATAACGCCAGAAGACGTTCAGGTACCTGAAAATTGTGAAAATAACAAGATCTCGATAAATTATGTCTTTACAGGAGAGAAATGGGACCGAAATAAGACAATTGTCAATGAAATATTTGCATATAATGTGGCATTAGATATCATGCATGAAAGTAAGGATCTTGAGCCAAGATCAGTCGAAGAATGTCGACAAAGGAATGATTGGCCAAAATGGAAATAAGCCATGAAGGCTGAATTAGACTCACTTACAAAACGTGAAGTCTTTGGACCTGTAGTCCGTACACCTGAAGATGTAAAACATGTTGGATATAAGTGGGTATTTGTGAGAAAACGAAATGAGAAAAATGAAGTTGTGTGCTACAAAGCTCGACTTGTGGCACAAGGTTTTTCACAAAGGCCTGATATAGATTATGAAGAAACGTATTCCCCTGTAGTGGATGCGATAACATTGCGCTATTTGGTCAGTTTATCTGCATATCATAAATTTCATATGCATTTAATGGATGTGGTAACAGCCTATTTGTACGGCTCATTAAATCGGGATATCTATATGAAAGTCCCTGAAGGACTAAAGATATCCAAACCATCCAATGAATATTCGCAAGGGTTATACTCAGTCAAATTGTAAAGATCTTTATATGGTCTAAAGCAGTTTGGACGAATGTGGTATAATCGTCTTACTGAGTATCTGGCCAAAAACGGATTCAAGAATGATGATATCTGCCCGTGTGTTTTCATAAAGAAATCTGCATCTGGATTCATTATAATTGCTGTGTACGTTGATGATTTAAATATCATTGGGACTCTTGAAGAGATTCCAACAATTATAAAAACTCTAAAAGAAGAGTTTGAGATGAAAGATCTTGGAAAGACTAAATTTTGTCTCGGCCTACAGATCGAGCATATAAAAAGTGGGATCTTTATTCATCAAACAACATACACAGAAAAGATCTTGAAAAGATTTTATATGGATAAGTCACATCCATTAAGTACCCCAATGATCGTAAGATCTTTGGATGTGAAAAAGGATCAATTCCGTCCTAAAGAAGAAAATGAAGATATCCTTGGTCCGGAAGTACCATATCTTAGTGCCATTGGAGCGCTAATGTATCTTGCTAATAATATGCGACCCGATATATCATTTGCTGTGAATTTACTAGCAAGATATAGTTCCTCTCCAACCAGAAGACATTGGAGTGGAATCAAACAAATTTTTCGATATCTTCATGGGACGGTTGATATGGGATTGTTTTATCCCTATGGATCCAAGTCACAACTAGTTGCCTATGCAGATGCCGGATACCTGTCTGATCCACATAAAGGGAGGTCTCAAATAGGATACCTATTCACATATGGTGGTACAGCTATATCATGGAGGTCCACGAAACAGACGATAGCAGCAACCTCCTCTAATCATGCTGAAATACTGGCGATTCATGAAGCTAGTCGCAAGTGTTTTTGGCTGAGAAGTCTGATTCAATATATTCTGTCATCATGTGGACTGATTGATCATAAGATAGCTCCAACTGTCCTGTTTGAAGATAATACAGCATGCATTGCTCAACTTAAGGGTGGATACATCAAAGGTGATAGAACAAAGCATATTTCTCCCAAATTCTTCTTCACTCATGACCTTCAAAATCAAGGGACAATTGATGTCCAACAGATCCGTTCAAGTGACAATCTGGCAGATTTATTCACGAAGTCACTCCCAAAATCCTCCTTTGAAAGATTGGTACATGAGATTGGGATGCGCCAATTTCGAGACATCAACTGATGTCGACAAGAAGGGGAGACTGTACTCTTTTTCCCTTGGTCAGGTTTTTTTCCCATTGGGTTTTTCTTGACAAGGTTTTTAATGAGGCAGTCCCTATCACTAAAGGATATTGTACTCTTTTTCCTTCACTAAGGTTTTTTCCCACTGAATTTTTCTTTAGTAAGGTTTTAACGAGGCAATAATCCTAAATGGACATTTAAGGGGGAGTGTTACGATAAGTATGAATGTCCATCAAGTTAACGTTGGGCTGTGCAATATTAAATATATGCGGTGCTTTGTTTCCCCATGGTAGCCGCTAGGCGCTAGCTAACTAATAAGGGGTAACCAATTAGTAAATTTTTCTTTTGAATTTTTTTTATTAAAGGGAATGCCAATTCAAAATCTAATGAAAAATAATATCTAAAATTTAAAAGAAAACATCTAATATCATTAACGACTTAACGTCTCTCTCTTCTAGGACTTGTCGTGTTGTTGTTGCTGGGTTCCGCCTTGCTGTCATCGTAGGGTTTTAGCCGCTTCGTCACAGATGGACCAGCCCTTTACTACTCTCCATCATCTATGTGCATCTGCGGGCTTTCTCTTCGCCGTCACAAGACCTGGGCTCTGCTTCCTCTCCTGTTTTGTTGTGCTCTACTGCGCCGCCATAGTTGGAGTTTCAATCACTCCGTCGTTGCTGGGCAATAATTTCGTTGCTCCCCCATCATCGCTGTACACTTGCTCTGTCTCTGTTGTCGTGGGTCCAAGGCGTTGGTGCCTCTCCCCGTCGCGCTGTGTCCTGCTGCACCATTGTTGCGGGAGGTCAGCTACCCCTGGCACTTGGTCTGCTTTCCTTTTGCTGTCGTGGGTCCTGGGCTTGATTCTCTCCATGTGCTTCTTCTCTATTTTCTATTTAGAAAGAAAGAATGGGACATGATCCGGCAACTACGTCGAAGAAGCACTCTCCACAAGAGGAAGATCTGTTACTGTGAAGCATCAAGAAAGCCAAATCAAATGGACATGAAGCCTTGCCGGATGTAGATACTGAATCACAAAGGCTAGGGATGAGGTGAACATGCAGGTGGAGAAAATAACCTCTACGAAAGTTGTGATGGATAGGCTCACTGAAGAGAATATGTTAACTGTAGTTGCGAACGAAACAGATGTTCACGCTGGGGCGTGCTCGTATAAGGACTGCAGGATGGTACTGGAATAATGCTATCACAGGAAGATATTTATCAATTGGTGGTTGAAGACTATAACCAATGTGAGACTAAGGATATGCCTTATGAAGCTTAGGCTCCCTTCGATCCAAAACCTATAGTGGAGGTGTCATTAGAAGAGTTTTGAGGATTAGTGTAAACCATGTAAATGTTCACTAATTGTTAAATTACTCGGGAAAAGTCTTGGTTACTGGTCAATATAGTCTTGGGTGAGTGAGTTTGGTCTTGAAATTGGGAGGTGAAGATCATTGATCTCATAGAGGATTTTTTTTGGGTTCAGTTTACGAATGAAGGAGATTATCAACATGCACTTATTGAAGGACCTTGGCAACTAGCATATCACTATCTTTTAGTACAGCATTGGAGACCTCTGTTTTAACCGTCTAGGATGGGTAAGAATTCCAGATCTTCTGGTAGAATTATATACTAAAAAATTATTCTGAAGAGCAGGAGAAAAAATTAGTACAATGCTAAAAATAGACCAAAACACTTCCATCCACTCTAGGAAAAGTTTGTGCGCTTGAGTGTCGAAATTGATCTCTGGTAAAAGTTGGTATCAGCAATTCAGGTGTTGGATCGATACTTTAGAGTTGAATACGAAGGATTGCACTTGGTGTGCTTTGGCTATGGCAAGTATGGCCATAGATTGGAAGCTTGTTAGGAAGGAAATCAGGGAAAAGATATTCAGTTGTTACCGAGGTTGATTGAGAAATCCCCAACTGTTTCGCCTCAACTGGAAGAAGTAGATAATTCTGGTTTGGTTCCAAACTCCTCAAACTCAGATGTCCAATCAGCAAAGAGTACGGATGCAAACGGCAAAAAATTAGGAGCAAGAGATAATACAAAGATAGGAAAAGCTTCTAGTATGTTTGGGTTGTATATGTTAGTGAAAAAACCCAACGAAGGCCGACTCGTAATACGGATGCTACTGACCTAGGAAAAAAATGATTCATATCTCTGGATTGGGCTTTCAAATTATGGATAATGAGGAGGCTCACGTCTCAGATTATGTCTAAGTTCAAAAATGGATGGAGGGGTCAAATAACCTCAAGCCAATATCTCGAAAAGATGAAAGAAACAATCTCCTCCAAAAATGGGCCCGGCTAGTAAAATCCAACCTCATGTCAGTCAGACAAAAAGTCAAAGTGTAAGGAATGATAGCATAAATGTGAGGAAAGGAAGTGCTTAAAGTTCAGAGGCTGCAATAAAAAAAGGCAAGAAAGTAATCACATCCAATCAAACAAAGGATTTGAAGAAAAAACAAGAAGACTATTGGATGACGCTGGAAATGCTTAAACATGTAAGAAATTGGGTGGGAGACGGTGCATTAGCTTAGTGAGGTATCCCGTATGGTTGAACACATTTGCCATCCCAGAAAGATCTTATAGTAGTGGAAGCGATTCGCCAGAGGAATGGGTCAAAGCTCGCAATGGCAAACCCGCCAAACCCGAGTGCGCCTGGGGTAGGGGTAGCTGCATCGTCAACTAGCATTCCGACCCCTGTTGAGGATGATTCGTCGAGTATGGTGGTAGCGTAATCCATCAAAGCTTTCAGTCTTGGTCAAAATTGACTAGTGCCTCATATTCCTTTCTCTCTAAGTGAGTTTTGATGAATATTCTAACATGGAACTACAGGAGGGGTTGGAAGCAAGGACTTTCCCAATTCGCTGTGAGAGTTGTATTGTAGATGCCATGCTAACCTCGATTGCTTTCTTGAAACGCATGTCTCTGGTGCAAAAGCACGTAATCTTGCAAGATGGTTTGGGTTTTCAAACTAACATCTTGAAGAAGGAGTTGGTTTTTCTAGAGGTATCTGGATACTATGGAACTCTAACAGCTGGAAGGTTGATGTTATTAAGTCTCATAGACAGTTTGTACACTTGAAGGTAGCATATAGTATAGATCAGATTTAGCATTTGACGGTGGTTTATGGTTTCCCTCATTTTGGGTTACATTATGCTCTGTGGGAAGGCTTAATGAGAATTGCTGTTTCCTTACATGGTGAGTGGTGTGTGGGCGGTGTCTTTAATAGTGTGTTATCAATGGCAGATACATGGGGGTAACTATCAGCTATCAAGAGACTAATAACACTTTGCGGATTGTCTCTTAGAATGTGGGTGGCAAGATATAGGGTTTCAAGGCCAACCTTTCACTTGGCAAAGAGGATCAACTAGAAGAAGACTATAGATAGATATATTGCAAACAATGCATGGTCCCAAGATTTAATCAAGAAGTAGTGAAACACCTTCCAAAATTAAAGTCTGACCTGCTCCTATTCGTTTTCATTTTGCTGAGTCAAGTGGCGAATATTCTTCTCGGCCTTTTAGATTTATTGTAGCTTGGCAAACATATGCGGAATTTAAGAAATTGCTGGAGAGTAACTGGTAGAAAAATAGACCATTGAATGAAAATATTTCAAAGTTTATGGATGTAGCAAGCATTGGAACAAAGACGTATTTGGAAACTTGTTCAAAAGAAAACACCGATTGTTTGCAAGATTGGATGGCATTCCTATTGCTCTTTGGTTTGAGATAAACCATTTCCTAGATAATTTGCAATCCTCTCTGTGGAAGGAGTTGGAGATAGTGCTTATTCAGAAAGAGTTTTACTAGAAGTAGTGTTCTAAAAGGAGGAGGAAATACCTCCTACTTTCATAGCATTGCGACTTCTAAAAAGAGGAGGAATAAAGTGACTATGTTAAAGAATAATGAAGGGGTTTGGATAGATGATTCCCAATAACTTAAAGATCTTGAGGCACAACACTTTCACAATTTACATATAGAGGATATACCTTATGAGAAGTTGGAGTCCCCTAGCTTGTTTCCTCCACTAACTGAGGAGGAAAGTCGACTAGATAGTATGGTAACTGATGAAGTGATTTTTTTCATCACTCTTTGCTAATGGGTGCTTGGAAAGCTCAAGGACCTGATCGCCTACCTCCGATGTTTTATCAGAGTAACTGGGACTCGGTTAAATGGTCTTTGGCAAAGTTGGTGAAGAAAGTATTCGTAGATCATGAGAAATTCAAGGCAGTCAACAGCACTTTCATCTCCCTTAGTCCAAAAAAGGACAATTCAGAATCTTTTAGTCATTTTAAGCCGACTTAATTATGCAACGTCACGTATAAGTTGATCACTAAAATCATTTTTCACAGGCTCAAAACAATTATGCCAAAGCTTATTAGTCTATCTCAATGCAATTTTGTTCTGGAGAGGCAGAGCACGTATAATATTCTAATTGCTTAGGAAGTTATTCACACAATTAGGACAAAGAAAGGACAGGTTGGATATATGGCGATCAAGATCGACTTAGAGAGAAAGCATATGATAGATTAAACTAGGAATTTATCCTCTCATCAAAGCTGGTCTACTAGAGAGATTGATTAATTTGATTGTGAAATGTCACATGTCAGTAGAAATGAAAGTCCCATGGAATGGTGTCCCATCTAGTTCCTTCCTTCCAATTAGAGGTATTAGACAAGGAGACCCCATGTCCCCCTATCTATTTATATTATGTGTGGAGAGATTATCTCAGATCATCTCTGTAGAAGTAAATCACAAACTTTGGGAACCAATTGTCCTCAATAGAGGTGGTCCAGAACTATCTCAGCTTTCCTTCGCAGATGATATATTATTATCTGGGAAAGCGTTTCTAGATCAGGTTGAGATAGTAAAGGGTATTTTGGACTTATTCTGCTAGAGTTCAAGTCAAAAGATAAATTAAGAGAAATCAAGTGTCTTCTTCTCTGACAAGATATATTTGGCAAGGAAGCTAGAATTGAGTAGAGCTTTAGGGATGAGGCTAACATCCAATTTGGATAAATACTTGGGAGTCTCCTTGCTGCATGAATGTACAAAAAAGGAAGATTTTCATTTTCATCCATGATAGAATGATATCTCGACGCGCAAAACCTTTATCTTGCAGGCAAGGTCACTTTGGCCCAAACAATGAGATTGTCACTGAGTGTGTGTGATAAGATTGATCAAATCTGCAGAAATTTCGTGTGGGACAGCAACAATGCTGGTAGGAAGATCCATTTAGTTAGTTGGGAGAAACTGTGTTTGCCAAAAAAGTTTGGCGGCTTGGGATTCAGACTGGCTAGAGTAGTAAACAATGTTAATCTCATAAAATTAGCATGAAACTTAGTGCAAAACAGGAATGCTCTTTGGGTCAAGGTAATCAGAAGAAAATATAATATAGGGAGAATATTATTCCCATCATCAAGAAGTTCCAATCTTGTTCAAATGCTTGGAAGGGTATCGCTCAAGTATGGCCTAAATTTGAAATAAATTTGGTATGGCATATCGGTAATGGTGATAGCACTCGATTTTGAAAAAATTATTAGATCTACGACGTGAATAAACTTGAAGACTTTGCTCAACCAGATATATCAGAGGATATGCTGAACGACATGGTCAGTAAATATGCAGCAAATGGCAATTGGGATTTAAGTAAAATTAAGGAGGTTTTAGGAAAGGACTGGATCACTATTTTCTCATCCTTGAAGGCTCCAGAAGCAAACTTGGGAGTTGATTAGGTAGCGTGGCTTCTTAATTCTAACAGTAAATTTAGCATTAAGTCAGCATGCTCTATCAACTTGAACGCCTCTGAGGACTCTAACTGCAAGAATTTGATGGATTAGCGACAAATTTTTGTGAGAAATATTTTTTGTCACTAATCTGTCACTAACTTGCGAGGAGGAGAAAAGTGTATCCCTCCACAAATTATCGAGGAGAATAAAGCAATGGATATCGAAGCTGACAATATAATGTGGTTGGCTGATTGCTCCTGCTCCTGCTATTGTTTTTGTTCTTGATTTTAATTTACTTTATCTTCACTGCTGTTCTGATCGCTGCTATTCACTTGGTTAGGAAGTTGTGCTGCTCTGTTCTATTTCTTTCTGCTTATGTTTTTTGAAAGATACCCTCATCAACTTAAATATATTTGCTAGATATATTTACTATTAAGATAAACAATATTCAACCATTCCTTTATTCTAGAATCAGTTAAATTTGCTGATTTAGGACTCAATATTTTAGTTGGATCCAGGGCTAGAGTTTGATCGTGAAGTATACCTTCTAGAATTTCTTTCAAATACTGGTGTAGTAGTTGGTGTTTCTCAGAAAATGTCATTTTCAGCTGGTTCAGAATTTCTATGTTTTGAGCCCTCTCCTCAAGCATAAGCAATATTGCACTGTTTGCTCTGTCATCTTCTTCAGGTATTATAGTTATTCATACTAAGAATTGATAAGTAAGGTGAACTGTACTACAAATTTAGTTATTCTATGGTTAGTAAATTGAATTGCGTACAAAGTTTTTGTTTTCTTTGGTTGGGTGCACGAGATGAAGTTGTTTGCTTTTGGCAGATGATTTATGATAAGATGAATGGAAGAAGTAGGATCTTTGGTTTCGTGACCATGTCTTCGATTGTGGAAGTTGAAGCTGCTAAACAGTAATTCGATGGCTTTGTAAGTTGGTGGTGTTCTGTTTGATGATAATACATCTTACTATTTATATTTTTTATTATTATTATATCTTTTATTCTGTGAAGTTATCTATGTTAAAATTTGAAAATGAGGGTTCCCGTTTCAGATCTTCTTCTAGGGGTGATTTAACGAAAACTGTGTTCATGTTGGTAATCTTGCATGGGGTGTTGACCACATAGCATTTGAGAACTTGTTTCGTGAACAAGGAAACGTTTTGGAGGCCAAGGTAATCTATGATAGGGAAAGTGGAAGATCAAGAGACTCTGGATTTGTGATTTACAGCAGCTCTGAAGAGGTCAACAGTGCTATTGAGTCCTTAGATGACACGGTAAGCATGCAAATCTACTCCTAATATCCTGTTTGCTAATCATAAATAACAATTTAATGAGTTTGAACTTGTCCATTTGTATATGTTACATTGTAAGTGTAATGGGTTGTCGTGGCATCTAGTTTCCATCTATCATTGTTTGATTATTTTGTATTTAGTTATTTATTCTTTTGTTCTTGAAAACATGTGAAGAAGCTAAGGGTGCATTTGGTTTGCGTTTTCATTTTCTATTTTCTGAATTTTGTGAAGAAAAAAGTAAAAACAGGAAGTAAAAACAGAAAACAGGATTATATTGTTTTCACTGATTTCATTTTTCCTTCATAAAATCCAGAAAACAGAAAATATTGAAAATAAAAACAAAAAATGAAAACGCAAACCAAATGCACCCTGATGTTTCTGCATTTTCTTATTGCTATATGTATATACTTTTTTTTTGTTATGTAGAATCATGAGCTTCCCCTAACATATGATTTCCACAACTATATGCTATGGATGATGAATTTCGTAACATTGTTGGTAGTAGGTAATTTCTCGGGATAAGTACTTTTTTAGTCCCTAAAGTTTGAGGTCAAAATCAAAATCGTCCCCGACCTTTTTTTGTTATTAAAATCATCCTTAACGTTACAAAACGTTATAAAATCGTCTTTTTCTACTTCAATTTTATTTTTTTACCAAATTACCCTTATTAAATAATAAAAATAATAAAAAAATTAAAACAA
>NC_029789.2:16773103-16781560 GCF_000816755.2 Arachis ipaensis
CCGTCTTCCTTCTCTCTTTCGGTCCATTCCTACTCTATATCCTGAAACCACTTAACACACAAGTCACGGCATCGAATGGCATCAAGAGAAGATTAGAAATGTATCTATTTTAGTGCGAAATAAGCATGTTTTCATTCATGAGGCAAAACTAGGGAAGGAATGCAAAATCTTGTATTTTCATATAGAAAGTGTGTGGAATCATTGATAAAACCCCTGAAATTAACACAAGATAAAACCTCAAATTGGGGTTTGTCATGCGGCATGACGGTAGGGCGGCGGTGCGGTGCGGTGTGGCAGGACGGCAGGGCGGCGGTTCCCCTTCTCTCCCCCCTCCTCCCCCCTTTTTCTCGCGGCCTCCCCCCTTTCTTTCTCTCCCCAGTCCCCACCCCCTTTTCTTCTTTTTTTATTTATTTATTTTATATTTATTTTATTTTATAATTTTTTAATAATGAAGGGTAATTTGGTAAAAAAATAAAATTGAAGTAGAAAATGACGATTTTATAACATTTTGTAACGTTGAAGATGATTTTAATAAGAAAAAAAGGTCGGGGACGATTTTGATTTTGACCTCAAACCTTAGGGATGAAAAAAGTACTTATCCCTAATTGCTCTAAGATGCATTTGGAGTCTTTTTTTTAATTAGCCTTTCTCTAAGATGTTATTTACTGATGTTATTTTTCTTTGATATTTTTGTAGTTTGATCGTAGTATAAGTGACAATATTGGTGAAACTGAATGTGGAACTGGTGGACATGTTCTTTGTGTAATTGATATGCCAAGTCTTAGGTGGTGTTTGTATTTTTCCTTTTCTTAAAATTTTTAATGTGCAATGAGGAATTGAGATGTGTAATGTATAATGAATTTTATAGAAGTAGGATCACATTTGTGCAGCCAGATTGAAGCATTTCTAAAGAATTTAGTGAATACTTACTTTTACATGATATTGTAACTAAATCTTTTTCTTTATTAGTTTACTGATTAAGTCATATTTTTTAGAGCTATTGAATAAATAAAATAGCATTTAATCAAACCCAAAGGCTTGATTATTATTAGGTTAAGCTTTAATACCTAATTTCTTTAAACATGGTTTGAACTTTTTTAAATATGTATAATTTTGATGAACTAATTTTATTTGTTGGCGTGTTATATTTTTTTAGTTCAATTACTATAAAATAAAAAATATGAGGTTTATTTTAGTATAGCGATAAAATTGGTATACTAATTAATATTCTGAAAAAATTAGCGACATACTCGTTGTTGATGATGGTGACAAATTAAAGACTATTGCGACTGAAATATTTATGAGATATTTATCGATTTGTTACTAGTTTAAAAGAAAATCGCGATGACATTTCGCGATAGTATTGCAACTAATTGACTACATATTATTTTTTAGCAAGTTAGCGACTACTTCATAACTCTACTTTCTCATTTAGAATAGCTTTGGTTTAGCGACAAAATTCCTACAAATTTGGTTAAGGATTTTCAAAGATTAGCTATAGATTTGCTACAAAATGTGACAGATTTGCGATCATATTAGTGGATAACTTGCGACGAGTTAGGTTTGGAAAAATTTCTCACTAATTAGCGTCGACTAAGCATTCTATTTTGTCTACGAAGTTAGCTTGCATTTAGCGATGAGTCTGTTGCAGTAGAGTTTGTCGCTATTTAGTGACTACCGTTTAGTCTATTTCTTCTATGGAATTAGCTTTTACTTTAGTGATGGATTTGCGACTATCTATTTGGTAGCTAAAAAACTTTCCGATGAAATAGCGACTGTTGAATTTGCCTCACTGATCTGCGACTTGTAATTAGCGAGAAAAGTATTAGTTGCTAGGTGGTAGCTAATCTGTCACAGATTATATTTTGCGTCAGATTAGCGATGATTTTATGACTCTTTTTGTGGTGCTAATCAGCCATATTCTTGTAGTGTCTAAACTGAATTATTTTTGAGAATTTGAAAAGTTAAAGCCTCCTAAAGGATGCACACCTTTCTTTGACTAGTTGCTAATGAAGCTGTTTAGATAAATAAGGTTCGAGCTCGCAGGCACATGACCCAAGAGGATACTTGTCCGTTTGTGGTTCTTCTTCAGATTTTTTACTCCACGTCCTTCGCGACTGTAGATTCGCAAAGAATACGTGGAAGAACATTGATACTTCATTGAGTTCTGGTACATTCTTTAGTCAACCCCTCCTTCCCTGGTTGTTAAAGAACTTTTCATTTCAATCCCATTACCAAGGCATTTCTTGGCCCTTGTTGTTTACTTGCACCCTATGCTCTCTTTGGTATCGTTACAACAAGCATATTTTTGAGAGGGACAATGCAGTAGATGAAGGTAAGATCCATGATTTGGCTGTGTACTTAGCTAAATAGTATAACTTAGTGCATGAGAAGATAACTTGGGCAAAGAAAAGTGCTGAGTGCTTTGCTGAAAAATAAATTCATTGGATCCTCCCAAACCCTCCTTTCATTAAGCTAAATTCTGATGGCTCTGTTACAAAAGACGGCCAGGTAACCTGCAGAGGCATGTATATTAAGAGATCATGAAGGTAAGTTTTTAGCTTGTTATAGTGCAAATCTAGACCTATAAGGTGACTTTAGTAGAGCTCTGGGTATTCTGTTGGGGTTGGACTTAACTCTAACCATTGGATACATGAATGCTTGTATGGAAGTGGATTCCAAAGTAGCATTAAGTCTCTGTCTTCAAGAAACCATCGAGTTACACTCTACAAGACCATTAGTTTTGGCTATTAAAGATCATTGTAGTAGGATAAGCAATTGGAACATCGTTCATGAATTTCGAGAAGCGAATGCTTTTGCAGATACATTGGCATGGCAAGGACATGAACTTCAGTTGGGATCCCATTTTTTCTTCTCTATTTTTCTCATGTATTTCGTTAAGTTTTCATATAGACTTCATTGGAACTGCTTTCTCTAGAATAGTTTCTATATAATTTTCTTTCTTTTTGGGCTTTATGCCCTGATGTCTATAAAAAATCATTTTAAAAATTTCAAAATTTATTTTCAAAATTCCAAAATAAAAAGAAACATCTAAAACGTAACAAACAAAAACACCTAAAACTTAACAAAAATGAGATATCCAAAACCATTTTAAAAGTTACAAAACATAACGAAACAAAACATCTAAAAATTTGAAAAAGAACATCCAAAAACTAAGCAAGAAACATCTAAAACTATCAAAAAAATAATCCAAAAAGAAGAAATATCCAAAACTTAAGGGAAAAAATCCGAAACTTAGGAGAAAAAACATTAGTATAAAGGATCATCCAAAATGAAGAAGAAGAGCGATGCAGTCAGAGCACGACGTCCTTCTTCCTCGCTAGTCGTTCCGTCGCGAGATTCGGTGAGGCAACAATTGTGGCATGTGGCGATCTCTTTGGTGGCGTGATGCACGTCACGACCCTCGGCGCGGCAACAACAACGGACTTATGGCAGCCTCCTCGGTGGCGTGATGCGCGACCTCCTTAGTGTGATGCGTGACCTTCTTCCGCTTCTAAACAAGTGTGTGTTGCGGCGGGTGGTGGCGGAAGGTTGAACGGCAGCACTATAATGGCGTGGGTGGTGCGTCCTCAGCGATTGCGGCTCTGGGGAGAGTAAGAGTGATAAGGGTTTGTGATTGTGTTTTTAACTGTGAATGGGAGGGAAAGTGAAATTAAGGTAACTCTTTTAGGTGTTGTCTCATATTAAAAAAAAAAACTTAGCTAACATGTACCCTAAGCTTACCACTAGTGGAAATTTTTAAATATTTTCATTTAATGAATACAAAACAAATGAATTGTAAACTTAAATTTTTTATAATCTTAACATGTGTCCTAAGATAGCATTTGTTTTGTGGTATTGAGACGGAGATTGAAGGACTGAGACTTAATATCATGTTTGTTGGCCTATAGGCTGGTACTAAAATTTCAGTCACCGTTCCAAAATTTTAGTATTTGAGTACCTCCAAAAAATGGGAACACAGGGAACTGAAACTTTAATAACTTTTTTATTTCCTCATATGTCCTCATTCAAAATTTTATTTTCCAAATTTATTCTTCACCCTCAACTTCATCCCACCTCTTACTCCACCACCCAACCCCACCTCATCTTTCACTCTACCAACACACTTTTGCCACCACTAACAATAGTGTCAGCAGCAACAACAATCTCATCAATCATATTCAACAACAACAATAATACCAAAAACAAGAACAATCTCATAAAAAACAACAATTTTAGAATAGAAAAGAGAAGAATAGTGAGACATAGAGGTGGCACGGCGGCATGAAACTGGAATAGAGACAGCGCAGTGAGCACAAAGAACAGAGACGGCACAGAGGACCATTGACGAGCATAGAAAACAGAGGCGCAATAGATTTGACCCCAAGTGCAAGATCGGCTATGGCGGGTTTGGCTCCATCTATCTCGCAGGCAGTGACAAAAGAACTTGATGGTTTTGGCCGAGTGAGCGAGAGTGACAGAGGAGCTCGACGGTGACAGTAGAGCAAGCAAGAATGACAGCAAAGCAAGCGAAAGAGAGCGAGCCACCAAGAGAGAGCAGAAAAGGAGAGGCAGAGGCAAAGCGAGCAGAAAGCATATAGGAGAAGGAAAAAAGGAGAAGGGGGTAGGTGGGTTTAGGGTTTTTATTTTATTTTTTAATTAATAAAAACATTTAGTAATTTCAAACATTTTAGTCTCTACTTTTATCTCAAACCAAACAGGACATTGAGACATAATTCAGTTTTATACACTTTATACCAAACACAATATTAGAATTTATTTCAGTCTCAATCTCCTAGTCTCTAATTCTCATTCTCATCTTTCTTTCAAATGCTACCTAAAACGCATCGGAAAGCAACCGGAGTACCACGGCTAATCAACCACCATTACCAGTCACCAAATACCAATAATTCTTAAATACTAAACAACACTGCATCGCTTCCATTTTAAGCTCACCCCCCTCAGCATTCAGCTTCTGCATCTCTTCATTCTCATTCTATTGTTTAGGTATCGTATCAATCTTATTTCCATTCACTCCCTGCAATTTGGTTTTCTTACTGTTACAGATGCAATGTAACTCGATCTCTACTTTGCATTTTGCAAGTTGACTTTGTCGGTGAGTTGAATAATTGTTGATATGCAATGTGTTGAGAATAATGCGAGCAAATTAATTATTATTATTATTATTTTGTTGAAAATTGAAATTATTCATCATGAGAAACCTTTTACCTGTACTGGTTCATCGTTTATAGGGTAGATTTCACAGACCGATAGTAATGACTGACAATTGATCCATTTACCTTTCCTCTTTGCATAGATGCTAATAACTAAGGAAGACATCTGCGGAGTTAGGGTGTTACTGTTACTGTAATGGCCTCTGAGAGGGAAAGTTTTGACCTCTCTGGACCCTTATATCTAACGCATGTTGACTGGTAAGTTCTTCCAGACAATCACTACTTTATTCACCATGCTTCTTATGCTTAATAAATCTGTGTATCAGTTTCCTTGATTATGCTTTACAGTATATGTTCAGAGCAATATATAAGGAAAATTGATGTTTCCATTGCTATCTTTCTCTTCAATATTGAAAATACTTGTTGACTAAAGATATAGTCTGAATTCAAAATGTTTAATCTGGGGAGTACTTTCTTTTTGGCTAATAGACAAGGAGATTTTTATTACATTAGGGATAATCCGAATCATCGAAAGTCAGTTGCTGCTAGTTTGGTCCAAGGTGTTTATGTGCTAGAAAAGGATAGACAAGAACGACGCGAAGGGACAGATGCTCTAGCATCGCCTTGGTGGGTTTTCTTCAACTTTCAGTTACTCCATAAACTTGTTGATGATGTTGATTCCTCTATTTTTGGTGCAATCTATGAGTTCAAGCCCCCATCTACTTACTGCAATGACACTCTTCATAGAAGTCCAAGCTATGTCATTGCCTTCAGGGGAACCATAACGAAGGCAGACTCAGTTTCGCGTGATATTGAGCTGGATATGCATTTTGTGCGAAATGGTCTTCATCAAACTTCGCGCTATGAAATAGCTATCCAAGCTGTTCGAAACATGATAGCTACTGTTGGTGATTCAGGTATCTGGTTGGCTGGTCACTCTTTAGGATCGGCAGTGTCATTGCTTTGTGGGAAAACCATGGCCAAGAGTGGAAATTTCATTGAATCATTTCTTTTCAACCCTCCATATGTGTCTGCTCCAATTGAGAGAATAAAGGATAAGAAAGTGAAGCATGGGCTTAGAATTGCTGGCAGTGTGATAACAGCTGGACTCACCCTTGCTGTGAAAGCTAAGCAGAAGAAGAGTTTGTCATCTGATCCTTTTGCTGCTTTCTCTGCTTGGGTTCCATGCTTGTTTGTGAATCCATCAGATCATATATGCTCTGAGTATATTGGATACTTTGAACATAGAAAAAAAATGGAGGAGATTGGTGCAGGGAGCATTGAGAGGTTAGCCACACAAAACTCCCTTGGGTGTCTGTTGATGGGTGCATTTGGGAAGGAATCTGAACCACTGCACCTCATTCCTTCTGCTTCTGTTACAGTGAATTTGACTCCTTCAAGAGATTTCAAAGAAGCTCATGGGATTCACCAGTGGTGGAAACCTCACTTGCACCTTCAATCCAAACTCTACAAATACTAATACTACTTTCTAGTTGCAACTTTTATCTTTTTGGTTTTCCATGTGATGCGAGGTTTAGATGGATATTAAGCACATATCACGCTGTTAATTATTAGTTATTGGACATTGTAGATAAACAGTATTGTTTATTTTTAGGAATTGTTAGCTTTCCGGAATCAAATCTCGGCTTGGTTATGTTTATTATTAGGGTTATATCTTTTCTTACCAAAAATACGTATGCATTGAGTAATTATGTATACAGATCAGCACAACTTATTCTTTGTTATTCGAGTATTCCTGATAGGATACATTTACAATATCTCAAGTTAGACTATTTTGCAAATGAAACACAATTTCACAATCCAAATACCAAACTCATCAATTTTATCCTCAATTTTCACCGTTTGTCGGTTGTTATGTAATGGAAATCCCCTTACCACAATTTTGAGTCACTTTCTTCCTAAGCAAAAATGCTTAATCCGTTTCCATTTTTCAACAACTCATTCTCCATCAGGCCCACAGGCCATTGGCCCAATCATAAATCATCAGCCACAGATACAAAATGACACATGGGCCAGGCTAAAAAGGCCAGGTCGCACCATAAGCTAAGGTGTTCCTCACCGTATACAGCCTTCCCCTTCTGTGCTTATCCGATTGCAGAGTGTCCCCCATTCGCAGTTTGACACGCATCCATCCATAGACTTTAATACCGGGATGCTAAATCAACGTTTTACATGGAATCCCCAAAATACCCTCACCGCCTTCACATATATAAATAAATAAAATGGTCAGGTGATCAGTGTTCAAGTGTGAAAAGGGAAAACAGTGAGAATGAAGGACGCCGGAAAGAGCCACAAGGCGAATGGGAAGCTGCCCTCGGAGGCGAGGAGAGACCGGAAATCGGCGACGGGAATCAGCGGGTCGCCCAAGAAGGGAGGCCACGGAGGAAAGTTCACGTGGATCGGCGGCCAAGGCTACTCGCACGTTGAGATTGGCCCGGAGGTTCTCGATGCGAAGGATCCAAACTTCGACGATCTGGAGGACGTCGCCGCCGTGTGATCGGCAACGTCGTGGCGCCTCAGCTGAGTCGGCAACATCGACGGTGATCAGATCTGTAAATATCAACTTGATCCGTGGAAAATTAGAAATAAAATGAAACGTTCGGAATGGGTTTCGTGATCGGATATTGATATTCTATGTCTGAGTTTGTGGTGGGAGTAACCATGACTTGTGTTATTGTAAATATTAATGGCCAATTCCATTATTGAAATTGTAGTGTAGTACCAGCATCAGTGTCAGTTTCAGTGTCACTAGTATTGAGCTATTTCGTTTTCAGTTTTACTGTTCATGCTTTGTATTAAACTTCCTAAACTTAATTAATCTAATCCAGTGCTAAATCTTAAATGTTACATGTTCTGTGGTCAAAATATCATAAATAATAACCAAAAATAGTAACCGATTTGGGTCGATCGAGTAAGTTCACTCGGTTTAAATAAGTGTCGCGCATTTCGAATTCCGCCCCAATAGTGGATTAATCTGCTGGTGCGGTTTATATAGTTTTATAAATATTACAAAGTGTCTGCAGTGGTTTATATAATTTTATAAATGTTACAAGTATCTTTATAAATGTTACAAACAAGTATAAGTTTCAGAAAGTTGTAATCTGTTAATAATAATTTCAAATCATTTTAATTCCATATTATTATTTTTACTAAAATACTCTTTTAATTTAATGAAATAAAAATATTTTGTTATTTAATTTTATAAAAAGATTTAACTAATTTTTTTGAAAAAACAATTATTTATATTTGCAAATTTTGTAAA
>NC_029789.2:16781565-16781863 GCF_000816755.2 Arachis ipaensis
TATAAATGAATATAATAAATCTCTATTACAGTTACAGAATGATTCACATGATCAATTATAATTAAATGTGGATCAAAAATAAAAAATGAAGGACGTGTAGGTAGTAAATCATAAATGTAGCTCAATAAAATTAAATAATGTCAAATATGAAAAGTTTGAATTATTTTTGCTTTGGTTACTAAATATTTCTGCAAATTTAATCGACCACTTAATATTTTATTTGGTGTCTAAAACGCCACTTAATATCGATGGATACAAGTAGTATAAGAACAATTTAATATATCAGTCAAATAATAAT
>NC_029789.2:16782431-16797572 GCF_000816755.2 Arachis ipaensis
ATAATTGTTGAAAGAGATAATAATTTGAATAAATTAGTGTATAAATAATTATGAATAATTAGTTATTCTATAATGTATTTAAAAAATTTGAATTTAAGATAAGATAAACTTTTGATAAGATAAGATTTAAATTTAAAATAAGATAAACTTTTGATAAGATAAACTCATACTCTATATATATGTACAAGATGTCTCTGGTACGGGTTGAGAGATGGATCGGGAACTTGCGGGTCGAGGCGGATGCCGGATCACTTGACTGGGGCGATGGGGGGAGGTACCTGCAAAGACACTCCGACGCTCAAGTCAGAATGGATCTGAGAGGTAGAAAGTGTGTGGAGTGGATGAATACCTGGAGGGACCTGGGTCCTCTATTTATAGGTGATGGAGAATATCTTATCTTATCTTATCTGGCTAAGATAAGGGAGACGTTTGAATTCGAAAGTCGGTTAGGAATCCTGAGAGTGCCGTTTTCAGGCCTTCTAGAAGCGGGGAACGGGTCGGACCCGGAGAACCGGTGTCGGGTTCATTCTTGGATCCGGGACGGTGGGCCGGATCCGTAACAGTTGCCCCCGCAGCGGGGGAGCGAACAAGGTCGATCTGTCGCTGAAAGGTGCGATGCTTGACTGTGGGCTTCAGTTTGTCTCGGGAGTTCGTTTGGTTTTTGAAGGGAGATCGGTGTCTCGGCTCTGGCTTCGCTGAAGGCCCGTCTGACCGTTTTTTGGTTTGACGTGACTCCTCCGATTCTGCCGTGTCTGTTGCGTTCTTCGAGGCTTTATTAGCTTCTTTTTTCGAGGGAGGGTCATTAAATGTGAAGGGACGCTTTCCCTCATCTGCCCCTACTAGCTTTAACTGCGTTTTAGGGGTAATTGTGTCTTTTCACCCCTCTCTTTGAAACCGTTTTGGATTTTTATTTCAATTCCCTCGCTCGTTTCCCTTTCTTTTTCCTTTTCCCATTCTCTTCTGAAGAATTTCTAGCTGCACAGAAAGTCTCCTCCTTTCTCTGTGGTCTTTCGTTTTCTGGTTTTTGCTTGCTGGTTTTTGCTTGCTGCTTCTGCTTTTCGAGCTTTCTCAAGTGTTCTTTCTGCATTTCCAGGTTAGCACGTTTCGCTTATTCTTTCCTGTTATTTTGTGAATGCTGCTCTGTTTTTTGCCATACATTGCCTATTTTTAGTTTTTGCGTTGGACTAGTTTCTTTGGGTGGGGGTAGTTTTTTGAGTTTTTGGAGGGGTTGAGCACTGCCGTGTTTATTCGGTGGTGGCGGTGTACCACCGTGTTGGTTTGGTAGCGGTGTGTAGGTTTCTGTCTTGCTTCTGTCTAGGGTTAGCAGGCTGATGGTGGTGCTCCTCCCTGTTTTAGGTATGCAACGGCGAAGAAATGAGGGTGTGAGAGCTCCAGTAGCCCCTTCCAGGGGAGTTCCCAATCGTTATGGTTGGGTGACTAGTGATGTATGGGGCGTTCCGTCGCGGATGACGGAGGGCGACCTTCAGCGGCTCCGTGATCAGGGGGCCATCTGTGGCGGTGGTGATGAGGAGGGGCGGTATGAGCTTGTCCTCCCGGATGCCGACGAGCGCGTTTGTTACTTGAATCTGCATTCCCCCACCGTTCCGGATTGGATGTGGGTTTATGAGTCGATGTTCACTCGACTCGGCGTGCGACTCCCCTTCTCGCCGTTTGTTCAGGATCTATTGAGTCGGTGTTCCGTGGCGCCGTCTCAACTTCACCCGAACAGCTGGGCCGCTGTGCGGTCGTTTGAGTTGGTGTGCCGGTATCTCGACCTTCCGGCTTCCGTTCCTGTTTTTCTTTTTCTTTTCTTATGCACTCTTCCGACTAAGGAGGGGAAGCATAAGAAGGGGTATATGTCTTTCCGTGCTCAGCCCCATCGCCGTATTTTTGGCTTATTTGAGGATTCTTTTCATGGTTTTAAATGGGAGTATTTCAAGGTGCGTCCTGTCCAGGGGCACCAACCATTCTGGCTGTCGCCGGAGGGCGTACGTCGGTTTCCGACATACTGGAATTTCCAAGCTGGCCCGTCGGTTCTAACTAAATTCACCTACGATGGTTTGTCCCAGGATGATAAGGACGTTGCCAATGTTTTGTGGCATTTGTTTGGTGAGCGTCCGTTGAATCCTCGGGACGTTATGGGGGATCCCGAGGCTTGTCGGGCGTATATTGGTGTGTGCCTTTTCTTTTCCCGATTTCATACGTTCTATTCTTGTCTTTTTGTAACTTGTTATTTTTGATTTCTTTCAGTTGAGATGGCTGGTGGGCTGACTTCTCTGGCTAGGTTGAAGGCGGCGATGGGTCGGGAGGAGGGATCCTCGTCTCCTTCTACCCCTGTCTCCAATCCTGCCGTGGAATCTCAACCGGCTTCCCAGGAGGTGATATCCTCGGCTGCACGGGCCGAGGTTCAAGTTTCCCCTAGCCCTGTGAACTCTCCTGAGGTTGTGGTAGTGTCGGCTGCTGAGGCTTCTCGGAAGAGAAAGAGGCCCGAGGACCCGAGCAGCGAGACTTTTGAGGAGGGTTTGGTGCCGAGTGTGATGGATCGTCGTTTTGATGCCCCGGGTTTTATTGATCAGCATTTGATGCCTGGTACGGAGCCTTATTTTGATGGCTGTGATGTCTCATTCCAGGCCAAGTCAGTGTACCGTGCTCTCCTTCGCTCTGCTGTTGTTGTTCGGAAGGCTGAGCCCGTGATGGCCCAGGTCGGTTTATTGGACAAGAAACTTCGCCAGTCTCAGGCTGAGGTGGCTAAGTTGAAGGAGGAGCTCGAGGCTGCCGAGATTGCGAGGGGGAAGGCGGTGAAGTCTTCTGAGGAAGCCGGGGCGGAGATTCTCCGGCTTTCCGCGGTTGAGACTTCACTCCTTTCTCAGCTGGGCGAGGAGCGGCGCAAGGCTTCCATTGTGCGAAAAAATAAAGAATTTAGGGATAGCTTTGTAATGTGATTTTATTGATGGGTGGGCCTCGTTAAAACCCTCCGTTGTTGGCGGAAAAGAGTACCCGAGTTTGATACATAGGCGTAGTTTTGAAATGTAAATGTAAATTTGCAAATAAGTAAAGCGAAAGCGTAAAAGAAAACGGGGGAGGGGGGAAATGGAGACCTGGGTTGGTTTTAGGAGTAGTATCGCCGTAGGTTGGCGGCGTTCCACGTTCTCGGGACTTCGTTACCGTTAAGCCGTTCGAGCTTGTACGCTCCTTTCCCGATTGCAGCTTTGATTCTGTATGGTCCCTCCCAGTTGGGGGCGAGTTTCCCTTCTCCCGGGGTTGGGGGACCGATGTTGTTTCGTCGTAGGACGAGGTCATCTGTTGCGAACTCTCGCCGAATGACTCCGTGGTTGTATCTTAGGCTGATTCTTTGTTTTAGGGCTAGCTCTTTGAGATGGGCTACGCTTCTTATTTCGTCAGTAAGGTCTCGTTCTGCTTCTTCGTCGTTGCCTCCGACTGTTCTTCGCGGGCTTGGGTCGCCGATTTCAACTGGGATGATAGCTTCCGTGCCGTAGGTTAATCGAAAGGGGGTTTCTCCGGTGGCTGTCTGGGGGGTCGTGCGGTACGACCATAAGACCGATCCGAGTTCGTCTGCCCATAGCCCTTTGGCTTCGTCGAGTCGTTTCTTGAGGCCTTTGACTATTATTTTGTTTGCTGATTCCACTTGCCCGTTTGTTTGGGGGTGTTCTACCGAGCTAAAGCGGTGGGATATGCGTAGTCCGCTTAGGAATTCCTTGAATTTTGTGTCGGCGAACTGGGTTCCGTTGTCCGAGATGACAATCTCGGGGATCCCGAATCGGGTGATGATTTGTCGCCAAAGGAATTTTCGACATTGGGTCGCCGTGATAGAGGCTAGCGGCTCGGCCTCGATCCATTTGGTGAAATAGTCTATGGCGACGATGAGATATCGGAGTTGGCCTGGTGCCGTGGGAAAAGGTCCGACAAGGTCGATCCCCCAGGTGCCGAATGGCCGTTCTGCCGATATGATGCTGAACTGATGTGGGGCGGCTTGGTGGATGTTGGCGTGCCTTTGACATTTATCGCAGTTTTTCACTAGTTGCGTGGAGTCCCGGATGATCGTGGGCCAGAAGTAGCCGGCGCGGATGACTTTTTGGGCAAGGGTTTTACCTCCGACGTGGTGGCCGCAGCAGCCTTCATGGATTTCGCGTAGTATGTATTCAGTGCTCCCGGGCTCGACGCATTTGAGCAGGGGTTGCGAGAATCCACGTTTGTATAGTTGTCCTGCGACGACCGTATAACCGGCGGCCTCCCTTTTTATTCGTTTTCCCTCTTTAGGGTCTTCGGGCAGCGTTCTGTTGAGGAGGTACTGTAGGATGGGGTAGGTCCAGGACTTGTGGTGGGAGTGTGTCAGGTGGGTGTCGGCTGTTAGGGATACAGACGGCGTTTTGACGACCTCCTGAATTAGCGATTTGTTGCCGTGTCCTGGTTTGGTGCTAGCAAGTTTAGAGAGGAGGTCGGCTCTGGCGTTTCTTTCCCTGGGGACGTGCCGTATGGTTACCTGGTCGAATTCTTCTTTTAGTTTGTTGACCTTTGCGAGGTATTGTTGTAGTAGGGGATCTCGCGTTTGGTAGTCTCCGTTGATTTGGGAACTGACTACTTGCGAATCCGTGTTGATTTCCAGGACTTTTGCCCCGACTTCGCTGGCTAGGGTTAGGCCTGCCAGGAGGGCCTCGTATTCTGCTTGGTTGTTTGAGACCGGGAAATCGTATCGGACCGATTGTTCGATCACGACGCCGTTTTGGCTTTCCAGAATGACTCCTGCGCCTCCGAAAGTGACGTTCGAGGAGCCGTCGACGTGTAGTTTCCATGACTCGGGAGGGGCGTTTCCTGGGGTCATCTCGGCGATGAAGTCGGCCATGGCCTGTGCTTTGATTGCGTATCGGGGTTCGAACTTGATGTCGAATTGGGATAGTTCGACGGACCATGCTAGCATTCTACCCGCTAGGTCGGGCTTCTGTAGTACCTGTTTGACTGCTTGGTCGGTTCGAACCGTTACGGGGTGGGCTTGGAAATATTGTCGCAGGCGTCGGGACGCCGTGAGGAGGGCAAAGGCTAGTTTTTCTAGGCGCGAGTAGCGGGTTTCTGAGTCTTGTAGGACTTTGCTTGTGAAGTATATAGGTTTTTGCTCCTTTTTCTTGTTTTCTCGGATGAGTGCCGCCGCGAGTGTTTCTTCCGTTATGGAGAGGTATAAGTACAGGGTTTCCCCTGTTTGGGGTTTGGCGAGAATTGGTGGTTCCGCCAGGGTTTTCTTGAAGTGTTGGAATGCCGCTTCGCACTCTTCTTTCCACGTGAAGGGGGCTCCTTTCTTCATTAGTTTGAAGAAGGGGATTGCTTTTTGGGCTGACGCTCCGAGAAAGCGAGATAGGGCTGTCAGTCGACCGGTGAGCTTCTGAACGTCGCGTAGGTTTTTTGGGCTCGTCATCTCGAGAATGGCGCGACATTTTCGTCTTGTCGGGCGTCTAGGTCGGCTAGGAATATCCCGGCTGCGTCGCGGGATTTTTTCCGTAAAGCCAGGCTGGTGTTGTCGCATTCTGCCGCGATTTCCCGATCTCCGTGGATGGTTCCGATGGAGTCGTCCTCCGCTACGAACTTCATAAGGAGGTACTTGGTAAAGATGATGGCCGAAAAGTCATTGATTGTCTTTCTTCCGAGGATGACGTTGTAGGCAGTGGAGTCTTTTAGGACCACGAATTCGGCTATGAGCGTCCTCCTCTTGTCACCGGTTCCTATGGTGAGGGGGAGTGTGATGGAGCCTTCCGGTTTGAGGAAGTTGTCCCCGAGTCCCGTGACACCGTTGCGGTGCGTCTGAAGATTTTCGTCGCGGAGCCCAAGCTTGTCGAAGGCCCGTCGAAAGAGGATGTTGGAATCTGCGCCGGTGTCTACTAATATTCTTCGGACTAGTCCGGTTCCGATTTTCGCCGAGATCACGAAGGGTGCGTCTTCGGCTGCGGTGCCGTGCTGGCAGTCCTCGGGTAGGAAGGTTATTGCTTTGTTGGACACGGGAGTTGGGGCTTGGTTTCTGACGGCCATTACCTGGAGGTCTTTTTTTATCTTGGATTTTGACTTGCATGGTGCATCTTTGCCCGTGATGACGTTTACTATGATGGTCGGGTCTTCTTCTGGACTTTCTCTTGGGGGTCGCTTTTGGGTTCTCGGGTTACGTCATTCTCTCTCCGGTGACCTGTCTCTCTCCGCGCGTCTCAGTTCTCTGATGATTTTGGTAAATTCTGGGAGTTTGCCGTCTCGCATGGCTTGTTCAAGGGCGTCTTTAAGGTCGAAACAATCCTGTGTTTTGTGACCGTAGCCTCGGTGGTATTCGCAGTAGAGGGTTTTGTTGCCTCCTGTCCTTTCCTTGAGTTGTCGGGCTTTCGGAATGATGCCTCGATCCGCTATTTGGTGGTATATCTCGGTAATTGGTGCAGTTAGGGGTGTGTAATTGGAGAATTTGCCTATTCTCGGTGTCCGGTTGGTCGGCCTCGGGTGGTCCCGTTGATTCTCTTTGGGTGTTGCGTTATGGTGAGGAGCTGAATTGCCGCGTTGGTTGTTGCCGTGCTGCCGTTTGTTGGCCGCGACGACTTGGCTGACTTCTTCGTCGTTGATGTAGTCTTTGGCGACGTTCTGGATCTCGTGCATGGTCCATACTGGTCTGGTGGTGAGGTGTTTGCAAAAATCTTCGTTCATTAGTCCGTTGGTCAGGCAAAGGCTTGCGACGGAATCCGTGAGTCCGTCGACCGTTAGGCATTCGTCGTTGAAGCGGTCGAGGTATTTTCTTGTGGATTCGTCTTGTTTTTGTGTGACCCCGAGCAAGCTGATGGGGTGTTTGGCTTTAGTGATCCTCGTAGTGAACTGGGCCATGAATTTTCGTGTGATATCGTGGAAACTGGTTATGGATCCGTTTGGGAGGGCGTTGAACCATTTGATCGCTGGTCCTGCGAGGGTTACCGGGAAGGCTCTGCATCGGACCGCGTCGGCTGCTCCCTCTAGGTTCATTCTGGCTTCGAAAGCCGTTAGGTGTTCTTGGGGATCCTTAGTTCCATCGTACTTCATATCGGTAGGTTTGTCGAAGCCTTTGGGGAGTTTTGCTCTTAGGATTCTTTCTGTAAAGGGTGTAGCGCCCATTATTATATGGTCGTTTCTCGTGCGTTTAGTGTTTCGGTCCCTCCGATCTTCGTCTGAGTAGTGTTGATAACTCAGATCTCGAGAGGCACTACGGTTATGTTTCTTGTTGTATCGCCGTTCTGGCGATTTCTCGTGTCTGTGATCGCGTGATGAACTGCGACCGTCTCTTCTGTCGTGTCGTCGGGTTGGCGATCTACCGCGGCGAGATCTTGATCTGGAGGTTGCATGGCTTTCGTGCTCGTTGTTGTGTTTTCCTTTATTGGTTATCCTGCCTTCGAGTTCCTGAACCCGGAGGCAGAGATCCTGGATGATCTGCGCTGCTTTGTCGCTGGCTCTCTCAGGATGTCGTCCGTCCGTGACGTCGTAATTGTTCGCGTTTTGGACCGTAGTCGCTATTCTTGCTTGGTTTGTGACTTCACGGTGTTCGGGGGTTGGGTTAATTGGTTGAGAGTCATCCTGGCTTGAGGGGGTTTCCTCTAGGACGTCCCCCATCGGGCCCGGTTGGCGCAGGTTCCCCACAGACGGCGCCAATGTACAAGATGTCTCTGGTACGGGTTGAGAGATGGATCGGGAACCTGCGGGTCGAGGCGGATGCCGGATCACTTGACTGGGGCGATGGGGGGAGGTACCTGCAAAGACACTTCGACACTCAAGTCAGAATGGATCTGAGAGGTAGAAAGTGTGTGGAGTGGATGAATACCTGGAGGGACCTGGGTCCTCTATTTATAGGTGATGGAGAATATCTTATCTTATCTTATATGGCTAAGATAAGGGAGACGTTTGAATTCGAAAGTCGGTTAGGAATCCTGAGAGTGCCGTTTTCAGGCCTTCTAGAAGCGGGAAACGAGTCGGACCCGGGGAACCGGTGTCGGGTTCATTCTTGGATCCGGGACGGTGGGCCGGATCCGTAACAATATACATATGTATAACAATAGTAAAAAATCACAATTTGTTCCTTTATGTCTAAATACAATTTTTTGTGAGCAAGGATTAATTTTTGCTGAATGCGCATAGCACCTTGGTACTATTAGAGGAAGAAAAGTTTTTATCGATAATAAAGGTCTTCAGGTATTTTGTATCTAATTTATATTGTTTGGATAGAATTTTAGAATTTACTTATTATTTCTGGTCTATTATGAATACATTGTAATCCTTCCCCTTCGTCAGTGATCAGGGTTCAAAGTGTGAAAAACGAAAGCAGTGAGAATGAAGTATGCTGGAAAGAACCCCAAGGCGAAGGACGCCGGAAAGAACCGCAAGGCAAATAGAGAATCGTTTTTGGAGTGGAAGGAAAGCCGAAAATCGTTTTTCGAGTCGAAGAAAAGCCGGAAATTTGTCAGCAGCGGACTCAGCGGATCGTCCAAGAAGGGAGGCCACGGCGAAAAGTTCACGTGGATCGGCGGCCAAGACTACTGGCAGATGGAGATCGATCTGGTGGCTTTGGATGCCAATGATCCAAACTTCGACGATCCGGAGGATTATTGATATGTTATGTTTGAGTTTGTGGTAGCATGACTGTGTTACTGTAAATATTTATGGAGGATGCGATCATTGATATTGAAGTGTCTAGTGACAGCGTCATTGTCAGTTTCAACTGTTTATGCTTTCTATTAAACTTAATCTAGTTTAACCTACCATTTGATATTACTTTTATTATAAACTACCATTTGATATTACTTTATTATTGATTTAATTTAACACTAAGGTGTCTTTGGTTTAACGGTTCCAGCATCAAACACTAAATACGCGGTTTAGTTTTTTTTTTAATGAAATTTTAATTTTTTATTTGGCTTTTTTTTTTATCACGGGTGAACTATTTCACCAACCCAACCGACAAATAAGTAGTACACCTTTAAATTGTTATATTCTTCGTTGTCCGTAGCGAATCAATTATTTTTCAATTTTATATGTGAAATTAAACTTCTATAATTGTCTCCCTCAATTAAGATCTAGGCTCAATTCCTGAGAACTAAGAAGGCAGAATAGAATGCTTGTTGCAAAAGCAAAGGATGCAATCAAGACATGTATATGCTACTGAAGTATCTTAGCATATGAGTATAGACACATTTATTTATTTATTTATAGAAGTGATATATTTTAATATTGTAATTTTTTTGTATTTTTTAAAACTATGAAAGGTATATAAATCGGATTTATGTTTAAAAAATTTAAAAATTTTGGGTACACAAATTGGAGGATTCATTTATGTACTCCAATTTTTTTTATTTTTTAAACACAAATCAAAAAATCTAAGTACAAAATTCGGACGGTCCAATTTTTGTACTCCTTAAAAATCGGACGGTCCAATTTGTCTTCTCTAAATTAAATCATCCCACATTTTAAAAAAATAACAGATTACAATTCAAAAATACACTATTGTTAATCCAATATTAAAAATAAAAATGTGCTACATTAACGTTAACTTATTATTTATTAAAATTAATTTTATATAATTTTTTTGTTTACAAATTTTAATCTAGATTGTTTAGCTTTTCAGTAGGTTTAAGCTAAGTTAGCCTTTCGCTTCAATTAAAATAGTAACAAATTTTAAATTTAGAAGATGCAGCATCTACAATTACAAAAGAAAAGTGAAAGGAAGAAAGAATTAATTTTAGCAATGAAAACCTATGATGGATCCATCGGTGACTGAAACTGCAATTCTGCAACGAGTCTTGGCTTCCACGTGATGGCTGAAAAGGTGCAGAACCCTCACGCGCCCAGCCATCGAAATCCTCGACTCCATTTCCAACGCGGGGCCCACTCTACCAATGACGCCGCCATTAGATACGGCGGCGGGACCCACGCTCAGCGGCTGAGATGGCGGTGACAAGGGGAAAGACTGCACGTGGAAGGTGGCGGCCATGTACTTTGTGGTTTGGGCTTCGATGGTGCCGGCGGGGATGAACATGAAGCCGACCTGGTTGCCGGAGTAGAGGAGCTGGAGGGAGCTGTCGTAGTGGGAGAAGGTAGCGCGGTTGGGGTTGGTGACGGAGGCGTACTGTGAGAAGGTGAAGTTGGCGGTGGCGTTGGAGGCGGAGAAGGAGAAGGAGGGGAGCTGGACGGCGCTGACGGCGATCTTGGGATCCTGAGGCCTGAAGAGTATGAAGTAAACAAGAAAGATGGCGATGAGGATGAAGATCAAGAAGATGGTGGCCACCAAACAAGACGCTAGGTTGGTGCCCCCTGACGGTGGCGGCTTTTGCGGCTTCGCAATCATCATGACTGGTGCGGTGGTGCCGGTTGCGGTGGAGTGGAGTGAAGTGAAGGGAACTAAACAGGATAAGTAGATCTCTAATGAATGAATGGTAATTTTACTAATTTATGTTGGAAGCATGTGGATTTGTTATGATATGGAGGGGATCTTGTCTGTTATACTGTTAATTACCTATATGTCAGTAAAATTTCTCTGTCTGTATTTTTCTCTTTCTCAATTCTCAATGATTTCTTTTTTCTTTTTTCTTTTTTTTTTTTTTCACAGTGATGTGCGTTACAGCTACACGAAATTATGGTCCGCTAAGAGCCTAAGATAGTGCTGTTGCTTCTTACTCTTGCCGCTTATGTGATGTGGTTTGGGTCCCCATCTGTCATGTTTTTTTATGGCTCTATCTGTGTTCTTTTAGTACGCTGTGCATATTGAGATCTCAATTCAACAAGATGCAAACATCTCATCGTTCTGCGTTTCATAAAAGAAGATGCTTTTTTTTTTTCTGGGGCTTGATAAAAGAAGATGCTGAATTGAGAATTCCTCTTTTTTGGAATTGCTGGATTGAGAAATTTAGATATCTCAACAAGCCCTTTTCTATACAAGTTTAATTTCTTTTCTAACAAACACGTGTCAATTAGTTTTCGTTATTTCTGGACTGAATTATTGGTATCTATATGGGTCACCTCTTGGATCAGCAGCCCATTTATCTTTCTTGGTGTAAACTTGGCCCAACCTATTATATTTTCTGATAAAGAAAAAGAACTGAGGCAAGTTAACAATCGGATGGTTTTGTCAAACTTTATCTTTGAAGGTATTTTTTGTTGTTTTAATCTTTTCAGAATTTAGCACCAAAATCTTTTTGAGATTCATTTTGATAGTTTATTAAAAATAAATGATAAATATTTGTACTTGGTAGTTGGTAGTTGGTACCATCTGCTGCATCATAGATTTCGATCTATAGTCCCATACATAATATCCCAAGCATTTCTACAATACCCTGCCAATAATCTCATTCATATACTAGTATGTATGACAGCAATGAGAAATTAGAGTATACTAAGCTCCATATTGCAGCTTTAACAAAACTCGGCCAATGTTTACATAGCCGGTCCCAAGCCCGAAAAAACAAGAAAGGTTGTTCAGTGTGCGACTACCAACGGAAAACAATGTTGCATCCCAATGCATTGTCCCGACGCAGTGACGTCTTTGAAGCCATGTTGGGTTATGTTAGGCCTGCGACAGCCAATGTAAAACAATGACAGCTTTATCCATGTAGCGGACCTTACTTAGTGGAAAAAGGCTTTGTTAAGTAACTAAGTATTGCAGATTTAACAAAATCTCCAAGCCAAAATGAGTTCCTGCAATGCAGCCCTCTGCACTAGTTTTCTATTTCTATGCAAACAGAAAATTTAGCTACCACTACCAAGCACTTGTTTTACTTTCTATTCACAAAGACCAGCCTTATAGTCTTTAGCCAATCCACTATGTTCCTTGAAAATCTTAGATCCCAAACCGATTTCAGTCTTGCAGTTATAATATGTTTTGAATCATGATCAGACCATGACATACACGATCACAACTGAATGGTAAAGAACAGAAGGTTACACAAAAAAGTAATTACAAAAAGGTCTGTGTTGTAGTATATAATTGAATATATTACATGATAACGTTAATACTTTCATGCAAATCGCATGAAATTCAACAAGTTTCCTTTTTTTTTCTTCTCTTCCATCAATACAAAAAATAGAAAGGAAATTTAAATTTCCAAATGGCACCTGCTTACTTACCTAGGTGCACAATTAATGAACACCTAACAAAAGACACTTATGTACAGAATACAAGGCCAAGACAGATCCAACTCTTGTGTCAGCCTCCATGAAAAACCTACAATATGTTAAATTTCTGTAGAAGACAGACTCTTCTTATTCAGACCTTTAACTTCTGCTCAAAATGACAATACAATCCTGAAAGAAAAATATGGACTACTCATTCACTCAATCCATGCACGTCCATATTTATATCCTTATATACGCATATGTATATATGACTCAGAAAAAAGCCTATTTTGAAAGCTTATCGAGCCAGGAATCCATGATCTTCGAGACAGATTCAAGAAATGCAGATTCCTCCATGCCAGGTAACAATGATTCCTGTGCCTCATAAACAATCTTCTCAATCGCTGATTCTTGCTTGAAATTTTGCCTGCACATGATGCTTCCAATGTCATAAGGAGTGAGACCTCTCTCAACCCCTTTCTTCAATAACATTGTGGAGACACGGAGTATACGTGCACACTCAACTGGAACATCCCACCCATAATATTTCAGAAGTTCTATATCTTTCTCAGCATCCAGGGACCTAATATAATCAACTGTATCAGCAGAGTAAGGTTGGCGTGCTTGGGGCCAGTATAGCCAATCAAATGTGCAATCTTCAAACTGCATATAGAACAAAAAATGATATTCAACTAAGGTTAATAAGAATCATCTTAATTTCAACAGGCCAATACTTTTTTCTACCAATGCAACACCCAATTTCAAGCCTGCATAGATAACACATTTATCCACATTCACCAATTTTACATATACTAATCAGATATGCAGACAAAAGATATCAATGCACAGAAAGTGAAATTGCTTACTTGTTCCGGTAGACAGTAGCCGTGATCAATAGGAATGAGAGAAATGTGGCCACCTGCCTCCTTCTTGAACAAAATGTTGCCAGCATGCCTATCTGCATTGGCCATTCTTATATCAAGAAGAGTAATCTTATGTACCTCCTCCACTGGAAAAGCACCGGGTCCAATGTCCTCGCAGTTGCCATCATTGTTCATGTACATCTGCAATGACCCCATCTTGACATGCTTGGCTGAGCAAGCATATCCATCTGGGTGATTAAATGCTTCATGCAAACACCTGACCATAGCAGTAGGTGGAACACCAGCAAAGCCTACAGCCTCACCAGACACCAAACGCGGCCCGGCCCTTGGATGATCCAATACATATGCAGCGACTTCTCTCACGGCGCCTTCCCCCACCTTTGTCCCTCTTTTCAACCCTTCGCCGTTTGACGAAAGTGGCAGGCCTTGAGGATTGTTCACGGCCATTGGCTCCTCATCAATTGGCTTAAACACAGAAACATATTCCATCCCTGATGAATCTTGCATGAGGTAAGCACCACCTGTGCCCTCAGAAGACCTAATAGGATGATGTTTATTCTTCAAACCATCAAATGTGGAGTTGATCATGTCCCAAAGGAAAGGGAAAAAATTGATCTTAGGATTCACAATAACTGGTTCCAACCAAAAATCTACACCAGGTGGAGGAATCTTAGTTGCTTGATTAGTATTCTCTCCATCTACACATGGTGCAGTTGCAGCCTCAACAGAAAGCTCCAAATCCTTTTGAACTGGTGTGGCCTTAACCTGTGCTGATGATTTCTTAACTATCAAATGAATCACATCATCATCACTCTTGCATATGTCATGGAATAGCTTTTGATCATCAAGCTTTTCCCCATCACAGAAAAATTCTTCATTTTCAATATCAATGGAGCCTTTCCCCTTCTTCTTAATATGCTGCTTGAGGTACGCAACATTCCTATGCCGATCGACACGAAACTCGACCTCCTTCTCAGTCGTGGTCCTTACAACAATGAAGATAAGATCAGAGAGACGAAGAACCAAATGAACAACATTCCCAGAAGTGACACCGTAATCCTTGATGAGTGAATCATTGCGGGCAAGCTCTCTGCCATTAGAGACAAGCTTTTGCTTCTTCCCTGAGACTCCAGTGCATGTTTGAATCCTCATTTTCACTGAAGAAATGGAATCTGACTCCAACACACGCATTGGAGTCATAACACCATCCACAGTGAGATATATCAATATGGATTCACCAGAGAGAGGTCCAAGCCAATGTGCCGATTCTTGACGAATCGGACTCAAAGCAACATCAGCAGCTGACATCTTTGGAAGAGCAGGATCACCAACTTTTTTTTTTATTTTTTGCTTTTAATTATTTTTCCCTTGATTCTAAAACTCAAGTTTTCTATGCAGATAGAAGAAACTTGAGTTCTCAAAAAGGGTACTAATTAGCGAAGTGATTCCATTAATTATGAGACAAAGAAGGCCTCCCAATCAAAACGATCGAAAAGACCCCCTCAAAAACCCTAAAACTTGAGGAAGAAAAAGAAGAAAAAAAGAAAAAAGGATAATCAAATGATTTTTATTTTATTTTCAAAGGAAAATATGTATTCACAGAAGGATACTTCATTTGCTGTATGAATAACAGACCAACTCAAACTAAAAAAATTGGGTGAAAGTGTAATGTGTTTGGGTTGGGATCACTCGAGAAAAAAAGCATGCGTGAAAATGCAGCGAGCGAGAATGGATTCTTACCAACGGAAAGAACCAAATGGGAATGTGCGAAAGGAGAGAGCTTAAATTGGAAGAGAAGGGAATAACCGAGAATAACCGAATAAGGAGGTTGCAGAGATTTGATTGATAATGGGTTTAGCGGTAGATTGAAACTAATTCGAGGTAGTAGAACCGATTTTGGTGGCGCTCTTCTCTGAGAGAGAAAGTTGAAGAAAAGTAACGGTATTTTAGTCGTTGCCTTTATTTATCAAAACAAAAATTGGCTCCTTACTCCCTATAACGGGAACATTGCTTTCTTTCAGAGCAACACAAAGTAAATATTATTCTATTTTCTTTTCTACCAACCCCACAAGCACCAGGAGCGTTTCTATTTTTGGAGGACTTTTTTCTTTTTTTAATAGAATATTATCTTATTTTAGAAAAAATTTAAAAATAC
>NC_029789.2:16798744-16805233 GCF_000816755.2 Arachis ipaensis
CACTGGTTTAATAATTTTTAGTGTAAAATTGTATTTTTTAAAAAATAAATAGGAGACATGTAACACATGAACACTAACTAAACGTTAGTTAGGGAAATATGATAATAAGTTCTTGTTAACTAATTTCATGCTTACGACTTATGAATGAGATAAGTTAACTACACACAATATATAACCACTAACAACCAATGTACATGTGGTAGAGGGTTAATCAGAGTATAAGACATGGCACCCCACATTCAAAAATAAAATTAGTTGTGGTTGTGGTAATATGGTATTAAGCTATTTCTCTAGTAAACTACTCATTATTTCCCTACCTTTTACCTCAGGTAATCACATAATACTGTCTTATGCATCCACGAAGCATGCTTTGCATATTCAAACTAAAAGCACTCTTCAATGCACACTCATTTTAGTTGTTTTTGTTTGTACAATTGATATTGATTATGGAGCGAGTATGCTTTTTATTTTATATATGCATGCTTTTGTTATACGATGATGATTCAATTAAATGAACTTGATGAGTAGGTTCACTGAATATTGGAATTGTAATCTGTAATGTGGCACATGGGTTCGAATCTAAAATAGGCAAAATAATTCCCATTAGTGTCCCATGATCTTGAATTCTTGATATATATATATATATATATATATAATATATAGTAGCAGTGCTAAGTGCTAACTAATAATGCAGTATAATAATGGGGAATAAGGTTGAGCTTTAATTTATTTTATCTAGTTTAGAGTGTCATCACTCTTCATGTGCGCTTGAACCCACTATGTCCCCATAACATATTAACGTACCTAAATCATCGTATCTGAGACGAACCAACTAAAACAACAATAATCAATGGGTGAAGGAAGCAGCCGTTTTATTAGGATTCGAATATGGATAATGGATTTTACTTAGAACATATCTAATTTAAGTTTTGTACAAGTCATTTATATAAAAATGGTAGACGACACCAAAAGAAAAAATGGTAGAGACTAAAAAGTTAAAATATGGAAGCGTCAGAGGCGTATATATATACCCTGAAAATAGTTTTGATAGTATGATTTACATGTATAGGAGAACATACACGCGAAAAGCCTTTCCAATGGAAGCGAAAAATTCGTTTTGTTGGAAGCAACTTTTTTCTAATAAAAACGAAGAGCCTTGCAAATTACGGCAATATTTTAATAAAAATTTGAACATTTTAACACATATAATAACTTTTTTTTTTTTGTCAAAATTGTGCTCTATTTTTATATCTATCAAAATATATTGATCTATATATTAATATTTTACCATTAATTATATAAAACGTTACATTAAAATTAAACTCTATATTTCACACAAAGAAAACATAATGATTTTGCGAAAAATATGTTTGTTAATGTTTAGGGTATCTTTCAGGTGACCGTTTTGGTCGGTGGGGCAGTTAGCTAGTTAGGCACGCGTCAACCTGAGACTATTGTTTCATTTTTTTATTTTTTGTTTTGTTTTTCAAGCAATTATTAGATTCCAGATTTTTTACCGACATTTTTTTATTTTATGAAATAAAGCAACAATAAACTATAAGGATCAAAGGCGTTAGTAATGGACTACTAATGTCTAATGGGGTATGGTAGTTGAATTTATTTTTATTTTTTTTTTTTGGAATTGGTAGTTGATTACTTGATTAGAACTAGATTACAAATTGGGCTAAAAATGACGACTGACCCACTATTGAAAATTTGGGCCCTTAATGGCATATCAAACCAAACAAAGAAAAAAGAAAAAAGAAAACAGTAGATAGAATATTTATTATTTATTATGTTTTTAAAATATTATTATAGTTACCCGCCAAAATTGCTGAGCATATCTGAGAAGTGCAAGAAGAAGAAGAAGAAGAAGAAGAAGAAATGGGTGTGAACGTTATTCTGAACCTTTTGGCAATGTGCACTCTCTTTTCTTCTTCTTTTGCTTCTTCGTTGAAGTCGGCGATTACATTTCCTCCTCTAGCGCCGGCGCTATTCGTGATCGGAGACTCCTCCGTCGACTGTGGAACCAACAACTTCCTTGGAACCTTTGCGCGCGCCAACCACCTTCCTTATGGAAGAGACTTCGACACTCACCAACCCACTGGCAGATTCTCCAATGGCAGAATCCCCGTCGATTATCTTGGTTCGTTCGTTCCTTTCAAGATCCTTACTTTACCTTTTCTTTCTTCTCAAGATTCTAATATCTCATCCAATTTTGCATAATCAGCTATGCGTCTTGGGCTTCCATTGGTGCCGAGTTATCTAGGGCAAGCTGGAGATGTGAAAGATATGATTCATGGAGTCAACTACGCTTCTGCAGGTGCTGGCATTATCTTCTCAAGTGGCTCTGAATTGGTGTGTTTCTTTTACTTTTATCCCTTTTTTCTTTCTTCCGTCTCCAAATATTTGTTGAGTTTGATTGAATAATTAACTTTGCAGGGTCAACATATCTCGTTTGCTCAACAAATTCAGCAATTTACTGACACCTTTCAGCAGTTTGTAATAAGTATGGGGGAGGATGCTGCAACCAACCTCATATCTAACTCTGTCTTCTATATTTCTATCGGAATCAATGATTACATTCACTACTATTTGCTCAATGTTTCCAACGTTGATAATTTGTACCTACCCTGGAGCTTCAACCAGTTTTTAGCTTCTTCAGTTAGGCAAGAAATCAAGGTAACAATACAGCAATTTCGCTGCATAGTTTAAGATAATTTGGTACCTGATATATGTGATCTTTGTGGCACAGAACTTGTACAATTTAAATGTTAGGAAAGTGGTGGTAACGGGACTTGCCCCTATTGGTTGTGCCCCTCAGTACCTGTGGCAGTATGGTAGTGAAAATGGAGAGTGTGTTGAACAGATAAATGACATGGCCACTGAGTTTAACTATCTCATGAGGTACATGGTTATCAAGCTTGGTAGAGAGCTCTCTGATGCCAGTATCATCTTCTGTGACGTGTTTGAAGGCTCCATGGATATTTTGAAGAATCATCAAAGTTATGGTAAAGTACCCTCTTTCTTCTTTTATATTTTATTTTATTTTCCTTCTCGGTTTTGCTTTTCTGGGACATCAAATCTCACTAAGCTTTTATGTTGTATAATTAGGATTCAATGTCACTAACGAGGCATGCTGTGGATTTGGGAATTACAAGGGTTGGATCATGTGCTTATCACCAGAAATGGCATGCAGTAACGCTTCAAACCATATCTGGTGGGACCAGTTCCATCCAACTGATGCAGTCAATGAAATTTTAGCAGACAACATATGGAATGGTCGGCACACAAAAATGTGTCATCCTATGAACCTGGAGGACATGGTAATTCGAAAGGAAAAATGATTGATTTGTGATGTTAGTTTAGGGTATTATGATTTCTTGCATATATTACTGTAAAGAACCGTGTATATATACAATTATACATATAAGGTTGTACAATGAGAATCTCTTTTATTTGGGCGAAATTGTTCTCCATTAACCGACTGAATCAAAGACAATCCTTGCATTTCTTTTAACATTTATCAGCAAGCAGTCACCTTAGTGAGGAGGCACTGAACAAAGTGTTCACTCTTCAGTATACAAAGTGTTCTGTGTTGATTTGATAACTTTAACAAAATCGTATGTACAAGTATCCAAATTTCTACAAGTAACTGCTTAGTTATAGAACAAAATAACGAATATCATTATACTGCAGCATACAAGCAAGGTAACCCATCCTTTTATTGTCCGAGGTCCCTTATCAGCATTATTGTGTGCTTCAGAAAACATCAACGACATGTGGACTGAAGTTATCTTGAGAATCGATATGCAAACAAAAAGAAGACTCATTCCTAACACAGCAAGCTCTTTGATTTCTAGGGCTGCATAATCACTTGCAACCTTTTGAACATCTGATCTGAAATGGGAATGTATGAATGGCATGTCAGGCATCATAGAATATAAAATAGATATCAAAATAAAGAAACATCATGGAACACATGGTAAGGAACATTGGTCATGGAAGAACAGTTACAACTGGAGAAAATTATCAAACAGGAAGAGTAGTGGCTAACAGAGGTTAAATTTAAATTCGGTGCAAGACAAAGACATGCATTTTTATAACCAACAATGGGTTTTAATGAAAGGTACCACAATGATCCATTATTTATCATATCAAGTAACTTCATTATAATCATATTAAATTAACCTTAGCAATAAATTTTGTCTGGCCAGTTCATCAAGTTGGGATGAGACAGCATCTTTCCATGACTCAACTTCGGATATTTCTTTTTCCTGGGAAAGGAAAGAGACCAAATAACTAGCACATTCAGACAGAATAACAATGATGAGAGGAAATGAAATACGGAAAGAAATAGCAAATGGTAATACCATATTTGCATTCCTCTCCCGTAGGTCTTTAATCTCTGACTTGCTTTGTCCCAGGCGTTCTGATAATTTATGCAACTCTTTCTCGAAATCAGGTATTGTATCGCATTGTCTCCTGTTCAACTCTTTGATATAATTCCCGATTGTGGATAAGTTCGCCTCCACTGACCTCACTTTTTGCACTAAAATCCTCATAACAGTGTCACCAGCTATCCTACCATTTAGCTGTTGCCTCAATTCTAGTACAGGATCAGGAACCAAGTTCACCATTGGTGGAGTTTTTGCCACCTCCACAACAATCTTCTGAGCGTCATCATTAACAGTTGATATCTCAGTAGGCACACTATCGTTCATACTTTCATTGTCTTTTCTTTTCTCAATTTGACCAGCTTCTAGCTTCAAAGAAGGGGTATCACTGGCATTGTGCTCTGAAGACTTCTCTGGCATGGCTCCCACAGAAGCAACAATAAGATCCTCAAGCATTCTCTCTATTGCATCAATACCATAAACCTCCACAACACTCAAAGTGCAGTAAAACTCAGATCCATAATGACTAAGCAAGCTCAACTTCAAATACCTGGCCCATTTGGGTTCAAGAAGCCTAAAGGTCTGAGCATGCTTCACATTTGCGGCAATGAAGTTTCCCATCATTGTCCATGATTCAGTTGGATAACTCATACTACCAGCCAATTCAAATTCCTTGAAGTTCGAAGAATAATGCTCAAAGTTTGCAATTTTCACAGTATCAACCAGAGTCGCTTCTGCAAGCTCAATAACAACAAACTTATCTCCAACAGAACAAGGATTCCTCAAGTACTTATCATGATCCTTCCCTAGTATATTGTTGGCACCTTTGGCCTCTTTATTGTGAGCCACCACCTTGGCACCTTTGGACTCAGAGGCATAGTTGTACACTGAGCCATCAGGTTCAAGCCTGTGAGTTATATTAACGACCACAGGGGTGATCACCTCCTTTGGTTTTTCTTGCTTCGCTGTGGTGATCACCTCCTTAGGTTTTTCTTGCTTCACTATGGTGATCACTTCCTTGGGTTTTTCTTGCTTTGCTATGTTTCGGAATTCGACATAACTGAGGTATGAAGTAGGTTGATGAACTTTTTCATCAGCATTTTGTGCTAGTGGAAGAATCTTCTCTTCTTGCTCTTCTTCAGAAGGTTGCAGTTTGCACACTAAATCAGTGCTGCTACCTAAAACTTTCCAAAATGCTATCTCTAATCTACTTGTTTTGGAAAGAGAGTAACTGTGCTTTGTAGTTTTTTGTTTAAGGCACCCGAGACTATTGGAGCTAGCTGAGTCACTGAACTCTATTACAGCTGCATCTGTGAATAAAGCATTGCTTGTTACTGCTGTAGATAGGAATATAGGAATATTCATACTACTACTATTTCTGTTGTTATTATAGTCACAGTATAGCAACTAAGCCTTATTCCACTAGCTAGAACCAACTGCATGAATCAAACCAAGTCATTGCAAACTGTTTACGATAATTTCAGTACAGAACATAATATCGAGGAACAAATTGGTATTATTAATGGAATTAGAGCTTGCATTTTTGTTATTAACATTTTTTGTTTCCTGATAAATGCGAGAGACCTAGAAATGGGGGAAATATAAACATATATGAATAAAAAAAAAGGAACCTGAAGAAGTTGCATGAAGGAGGCGAAGATTGGAGCGCAATGTGAAGAAAGAGAATAGGAAGAAGGTGAAAAGTGACCGTAATGCATGGTTGCATTGACATTTGCAGTTTAATTTCGGTGGATAGAGAGGTTGATGCTTCATATTTCATTCGAATTGTTGAATCATCTTCTTCGTCGTTGGGTGATTGAGATGCAGCTAAAAGTGGTAAAACTACACGAAACAGTATACAAAGCTTTTGCGTTTTATGCTCAATTTTCTGTTTTAGTTAGTTTTTTTTTATTAATTAACTCAAAATTGTCGTTAACAAAAAGGATGGCGAGGAAGGAGAGTAGGGTGCTTTGGTTTGAGTTTTTATTTTTTATTTTTATTTTTAATATTTTTTGTTTTTTAGATTTTATTAAAAAAAAATAACAAAAATAATAAATTTATTTTTATTGTTTATTGTTTATTTTAATTTTTA
>NC_029789.2:16805274-16835500 GCF_000816755.2 Arachis ipaensis
GACAGTACGAAACAAAATAAAATTGGTTATGTATGTTATTATTGTTGTAAAGTAAATATAAAAGTATAAGTAAAAGACTCTAATACCATAATTACTATCTCAATATAATAAAGATGATTAATATATTTACTAATATTAATATAAAGAGTGCGAGAGAAGAGTATTCAAAAATACTTGTAAAATAAAGTAAGAGGGAGAGAAGATTTTATTGCTTTTGTTGTGTCTAAAATCAAGCGAGGCTTCACTTATTTATACTGGTGACAAGCCTTTGTTTTCAACCTTTATTTACTTTCATTTTGCCTTGAAAAGCTATTCCTTTAGTATAGGAAAGGTTAGTCGCCCAATCTCATAAATGGGCATTCAATTCAATTTTATCACAACACTCCTCCTTGGATGCTCATTTAGAATTATGCCTCGTTAAAACCTTACTAAAAAAAATTCAGTGAAAAAAAACCTTAGTGAAGGAAAAAGAGTACAATATCCTTTAGTGATGGGGACTGTCTCATTAAAAACCTTGTCAAGAAAAACCCAATGAAAAAATCTGACCAAAGGAAAAAGAGTACAGTCTCCCCCTCTTACCGACATCATTTAATGTCTCGAAATCGGCACATCCCAATCTCATGTACCAATCTTTCAAAGGAGGATTTTGGGAGGGACTTTGTGAATAAATCTGTCAGATTGTCACTTGAGCGAATTTGTTGGACATCAATTGTCCCTTGATTTTGAAGATCATGGGTGAAGAAGAATTTAGAAAAAATATGCTTAATTCTATCACTTTTGATGTACCCGCCTTTAAGTTGAGCAATGCATGCGTTATTATCTTCAAACAGGACAGTTGGATCTATCTTATGATGAATCAGTCCACATGATGACAGAATATATTGGATCAGACTTCTTAGCCAAAAACACTCGCGACTAGCTTCATGAATCGCTAGTATTTCAGCATGATTAAAGGAGGTTGCTGCTATCGTCTGTTTCGTGGACCTCCATGATATAGCTGTACCACCATATATGAATAAGTATCCTGTTTGAGATCTCCCTTTATGTGGATCAGACAAGTATCCAGCATCTGCATATCCAACTAATTGTGACTTGGATCCATAGGGATAAAACAATCCCATATCAACCGTTCCATGAAGATATCGAGAGATTTGCTTGATTCCGCTCCAATGTCTTCTGGTTGGAGAGGAACTATACCTTGCTAGTAAGTTCACAGCAAATGATATATCGGGTCGTGTATTATTAGCAAGATACATTAGCGCTCCAATGGCACTAAGATATGGTACTTCAGGACCAAGGATATCTTCATTTTCTTCTTTAGGACAGAATTGATCCTTCTCCACATCCAAAGATATTACGATCATTGGAGTACTCAAGGGATGTGACTTATCCATATAAAATCTTTTCAAGATCTTCTCTGTGTATGTTGTTTGATGAATAAAGATCCCATTTTTTATATGCTCGATCTGCAGGCCGAGGCAAAATTTAGTCCTTCCAATATCTTTCATCTCAAACTCTTCTTTTAGAGTTTTTATAATTGTTGGAATCTCTTCAGGAGTCCCAATGATATTTAAGTCATCAACGTACACAACAATTATAATAAATCCAGATGCATATTTATTTATGAAAACACATGAACAGATATCATCATTCTTGAATCCATTTTTGGCCAGATACTCAGTAAGACGATTATACCACATTCGTCCAGATTGCTTCAGACCATATAAATATCTTTACAATTTGACTGAGTATAACCCTTGCGAATATTCATTGGATGGTTTAGATATCTTTAGTCCTTCAGGGACTTTCATATAGATATCTCGATCTAATGAGCCGTATAAGTAGACTGTTAGCACATCCATTAAATACATATGCAGTTTATGATATGCAGAAAAACTGATCAAATAACGCAATGTTATCGCATCCACTACAGGGGAATATGTTTCTTCATAATCTATACCAGACCTTTGTGAAAAACCTTGTGCCACAAGTCGGACTTTATAGCACACAATTTCATTTTTCTCATTTCGTTTTCTCACAAATACCCACCTATATCCAACAGGTTTTACATCTTCTGGTGTACGGACTATAGGTCCAAAGACTTCACGTTTTGCAAGTGAGTCTAACTTAGCCTTCATGGCTTCTTTCCATTTTGGCTAATCATTCCTTTGTCGACATTCTTCGACTGATCTTGGCTCAAGATCCTTATTTTCATGCATGATATTTAACGCCACATTATATGCAAATATTTCATTGACAATTGTCTTATTTCGGTCCCCTTTCTCTCCTGTAAAGACATAATTTATCGAGATCTCATCATTTTCACAATTTTCAGGTACCTGAACGTCTTCTGGCGTTAAAATTATATCAGAATTTTAGACAACTGCAGGTGTCTTTACTGTGTCTTTTTCAACAGGAATAGTATTTACATCTTTTCTCTTTCGAGAATTTTTATCTTTGGAACCGACAGGCCTGCCACGCTTTTGGCATGTATTTGCTTCAGTGGCTATTTGTCCTACTGGGACATCAATTCGAATTGGGGCATTTTCCGTCCTGCCACGTTTCTGGCGTGAATTTGCTTCAGTGGCTACTTGTTCTACTGGGACATCAATTCGAATTGGGGCATTTTCCGCTGGTATATAAGATTTGGTTATCCTCTTTGTATCGGAAAATGCATCAGGCAATTCATTTGTTATTCTTTGCAAATGTATAATCTTTTGAACTTCTAGTTTATATTGCCCTTATCGAGGATCTAAATGCATCAACGATGATGCATTCCAATTAAGTTCCTTTTCAGGAAGCTTATTCTCTCCCCCTAATGTTGGAAATTTTGATTCATCAAAATGACAATCCGCAAACCGAGCTTTAAATACATCTCCAGTTTGTATCTCAAGATACCTCACTATAGAGGGAGAATCATATCCAACATATATTCCCAATTTTCTCTGGGGTCCCATTTTGGTGCGATTAGGTGGTGTAATGAGAACATATATCGCATACCCAAATATTCTTAAATGGAAAGCATTTGGTTGCTAGCCAAATGCTAATTGCATAGGAGAGAACTGATGGTAACTCGTTGGCCTCAAACGAATAAGTGCTGCGGCCTATAAAATAGCATGTCCCCAAACCGAGGTTAGGAGATTTGTTCTCATAAGCAATGGTCTAGCAATTAATTGGAGGCGTTTAATAAGCGATTCTGCTAACCTATTTTGTGTGTGAACATAAGTTACTTGATGTTCAACACTTATTCCATTAGCCATACAATAAGCATCAAAAGCTTGGGAAGTAAATTCACTAGCATTATCAAGACGAATTGCTTTGATTGGATTTTCTAGAAATTGTGCTTTTAATCGAATAATTTGAGTCAGTAATCTCGCAAACGCCAGGTTGCGAGAAGATAATAAGCACACATGATACCATCTCGAAGATGTGTCTATTAGGACCATAAAATATCTAAAAGATCCACATGGTGGATGAATAGGTCCACATATATCACCTTGAATCCTTTCTAGGAATTCAGGGGACTCAAATCCAATCTTTACTGGTGATGGCCTTAAAATTAACTTTCCTTGAGAACATGCAGCACAACAAAATTTACTAGATTTAAGAATCTTCTGGTTCTTTAGTGAATGTCCATGGGAGTTTTCAATAATTCTCCTCATCATGGTTGTTCCCGGATGACTCAATCTATCATGCCAAGTTATGAATTCATTTGGGCTAGTAAACTTCTGGTTTACAGTGGCATGTGATTCAACTGCACTAATCTTGGTATAATACAACCCAGATGAAAGTGAGGGTAATTTTTCTAGTATAACTTTCTTATTTGAATCATGAGTTGTGATACATAAATACTCATGATTTTCCTCCTTCATTGTTTCAATATGATATCCATTTCGGCAAATATCTTTGAAACTCAACAAGTTCCTCAGAGACTTGGTAGATAATAGTGCATTATTTATTATAAATTTTGTTCCTCCAGGAAACAAAATTATAGCTCTTCCGGAGCCTTCTATCACATTGCCTGAGCCAATAATAGTATTAACATATTCTTCTTTTGGCACAAAATGGGTAAAATATATAGTACTTTTAAGAATAGTGTGCGAACTTGCACTATCCGCAAGGCAAATATCTTCAGAATATGTCCTTGCCATTTTTCTTCAAAAACAAATGATAATAATAATAAAATGAGTAGAAGTACATGCACAGCAAAATTATTCACATGAATTTTTAACAAACATATACACATATCAAACTATTATATCATTGATCAAATAGCCAATATTTCCTTCAGAATCCTTAAAGAAATTAGATATATCATAATGAGTGGTGGAATTTTCATCATTTGAAACAAAATTTGTTTCCTTTCCTTTGTCATCCATTTTCAAGGATGCTTGATAAAGATCAACTAGGTGCCTTGGGGTACGATAGGTACGTGACCAATGGCCCTTTCCACCACAACGGAAGCATTTATCCTCAATTGATTTACTTTGCCCATTGTTTCTTTCTTTATCCCACTTCTGGTGAGATCCTCTCTTTTGAATATAATTTCTTCTCCTTCTATAATTTTTCTTGTTGCTAAAACCTTGCCATTTACCTCTTCTGGGGTTATAATTTGCCACATTTACTTCAGGAAATGGGGCGGCGCCAGCTGGGCGCGCTTCATGATTTCTTAAGAGCAACTTATTGTTGTATTCAGCAACAAGAAAGCAAGAACTTAGCTCAGAATATTTTTTAAATCCTTTTTCTCGATTGCTACTACAGGAGCACATTCGAGGCATGGAAGGTCGATAAAGTTTTCTCTAACATATCGAGTTTGAGGAATTATCACCGTCTTTTGATGATTATACTTTTCTTTAAGGTCTTTTCACAGATCTGCAAGATCTTTTAATGTGGGATATTCATTTTTCAATCCTTCGTTAAGACGACGACGAAGGAAAATCATGATCATGGCCCTGGCTTTATCCTTCTGGGATGCATTATTTTCAGCCTTAATAGTATTTTCAAGATCCATTAAATCAAGATGAATTTTAACATCTAGTATCCATGATAAATAATTATTTCCAGATATATCAAGAGCATTAAATTCAAGATGAGAGAGTTTCGACATAATAAAAATTTGTTACCTGGAGTCTTCCTAAAATTTGATCAGAGTCTCGTACTGATAACGTGTTGTAAAGTAAATATAAAAGTATAAGTAGAAGACTCTAATACCATAATTACTATCTCAATATAATAAAGATGATTAATATATTTACTAATATTAATATAAAGAGTGCGAGAGAAGAGTATTCAAAAATACTTGTAAAATAAAGTAAGAGTGAGAATTGTATTATAAAAGAGGGAGAGAAGATTTTATTACTTTTGTTGTGTCTAAAAACAAGCAGGCTTCACCTATTTATACTGGTGACAAGCCTTTGTTTTCAACCTTCATTTACTTTCATTTTGCCTTGAAAAGCTATTCCTTCAGCATAGGAAAGGTTAGTCGCCCAATCTCATAAATTGACATTCAATTCAATTTTATCACAACAGTTATCTATAATAGTGCGTGTTTTATTACTATCACATGAAGATGAAAATGATGCCTTTTTAGACAATAAAATATTTATTATTTATTAAGTTTTTATATAATATTTATTAATTACTTTTTATTTATCACAAATCATACTAAAATAGGTGAATTTTTGCTCTAAAAGTTATTATCTACATAATAATCTTTTATAAATAGATACGTCCCAATAATTAAAGTAACGGTACATGTAAGCATAAACATTATATTTTATGCAATAAATTGATAAAATGACATAGAGTAGAGAGCTAATGGACTATTGAGTTACAAAAGCTCCTTTCGGATTGAACTCTTGACCTCTCGGATCCAGAGCTCTAATACCATGTCATGATACCACTCATCCCAAAAGCTTCAGCTGATGACAAAAGGTAACACTAATGGTTATATCTCTAATACTCCCTAATCCTCCATTGTACACATTATACAAATATTTCATTGGCTCCTCATACTTTCCCAATGACATAACATATCCACCGCTTTTTTTTTTAAGTATTAATTAGGCCCAATTTAGATAAATAGCTTAATTAAGCTCCTTTTGAAAAAATAGCTTAAACAATAAATGACTATATTAAAAGTAACTTATAAATAAGTTATTTTGTATTTGAATTTTTAATTCTAAAAGTGTTTATTTTATAAAAATGTGATAAAAAAATAGTAGTATTATGAGATAAGTCATTTTTTTAACTTCTCTATAAGTTCCTAAATAACTTCTTAGAAAGTCACAATTTGGTTTTGAAAATTGCACCAGACATTAATAATACTACATTTCATAAGTCAAAAGCTCAAAAAAGTTACTTTTGAACCCTTCCAAATTGGCTCATTATTGTTTTTCACTTTTATTAGTCTTCGTTTCCACGATAACTGGGTTTATATATGTCAGGCGAGGGACTCCATTTCCTAGCGTCTACATTTAATTAAATTATTATTTTATATGAACCCATCGTTTAAAAAAAGAGAAAAATATTTGAATGGAGTTTGGCACCGCCCGGGCCAACGGAGAGTAATCCGAAAAAATGAAAATATCCAATGAAGTGAGTTTTGCAAGTAACCATAACAGGACACACATGGTGGTGATGGTGGTTTTCACTTTCCACCTCATCCTTCTTCATTCTCCCACTTCCCACTTCCCATTTCCAAAATCAATAAATCAATAAACAACACAACAGTGAGTGTCAACTGTCAACTGGCAACTTCACCGTGCAGTGTGCACCCAACCACCATGGCTATGGTACTCTCGCACACCTCAACCTTCACTACTTTCAATTTACACACACAGAAACCGCTTCTTCGCTCAACCGCCTTCCATTTCCCGCTCACTATCAGGTACCACCTGGACTTTGTTAATTTAGTAATAATATTGATATTTGATATTTCTGTCTAATGTTCGCGAGGATTATGTGTTAATCAATTGAGGTTTTAGTTAATTAACGGTTGTTTATTGTGGATGACGTAGATGCCAATCTTTTAACACTGATAAGCAGCGCAAATCAAACAGAAACCTGCTGGATAATGCTAGCAACCTGCTTACAAACTTCCTCAGCGGTGGAAGCATAGGGTCCATGCCAATTGCTGAAGGTGCTGTCACCGATCTCTTTGGTCGACCTCTCTTTTTTTCGCTATACGATTGGTTCTTGGAGGTACCTACTTCACACTTTCAGTTACTTAAAATTCTACGTTTCAGAATCAGAGTTAGTAGGCTTATTATGTACGAGAATCTATGGCATAGGGTGCTCAAATTACTTGTGTTTCCATTGTTTTCATCTCAGTTGACTTTGCTAGTTTTAATTATCCTCTCAAGATGTTGTTGAATGTGACAGCACGGTTCTGTTTACAAACTTGCGTTTGGGCCCAAAGCATTTGTTGTTGTATCGGATCCCATAGTTGCAAGACACATTCTGCGAGAAAATGCATTCTCTTATGACAAGGTACCCACATGTCTCTTGTTATGCTAGGGTCAATCCTTTATCTATAGATTTGTTAAAATGATATTCTGGTATTGAATATGTTCATTGTGATTAGTACCTTGCAGTATTGCCCAAATCGGTCGGGTTGAGGATCCATTGTAACAGTAGTGGCTACTACTTTAGCATTTCTAATAATAAATTAATTACTGTAGTATATCCTGCAAGGGTTAGGATAAACATATGAATTGTGAAGTTTGTAACTGGTTATCCATTAAAGTATTGACGAAGAGGTTGTAGAACATGTGTTGTACTTTTATGAGCTTGAATTTGTTGGTTTTCTTTGAAGTGCTTTCTATACTATAGTTAAAAACATTTTCTAATTCTCTCTAGTTTCTATTCTGCTTGTTTACTAAAATAATTAGGGAGTACTTGCTGATATCCTAGAGCCAATAATGGGAAAAGGACTCATACCTGCGGACCTTGATACTTGGAAGCAAAGAAGAAGAGGTGTGCAAACTGTATTTATTTTCTTTCTTTTCCATTTCCCCCTTATTTCTACTGTGTTACATATCCCAAAAGAATTGCCAAAGAGCCTCTAGCACTCAAAAGTCTCATGCCTAAATAATCTCAACAAATATGCTGTCAGATATAACTCTCAAATCGGTGAATGGAGCTAGTATTTTCTATTGGTGGACTGCTGTCCTGAACTGGATTAACACCACTAATCTGTCATGGTAATATTATCAAGAGTTTTATGAATGTAACCTGAAGCTTAACTGGGTATTCATGAATATTTCAGTTATTGCTCCGGGTTTCCATGCCTCGTACTTGGAAGCCATGGTCAAAATATTCAGAACTTGCTCAGAAAGAACAATATCAAAGATCAATCAGCATCTTGAACAAGAGGGCAATGATGGACAGAAGTTGATTGAATTAGATCTTGAGGCGGAGTTTTCTAATTTGGCTCTTGATATTATTGGGCTTGGTGTGTTCAACTATGATTTTGGTTCTGTCACCAAAGAATCTCCTGTTATTAAGGTTTGACAAAAGGTTTATACATTTCAAGTATATGACATCGATGTTGCCTACAGTATAAAATGCAAATAGAAATGCTGCTGTTCTTTCTTATATTTCTTTCATTTTAATATGTATGCTCAATCTTTTGTATAGTTTTTGAGAGAGAATTTCTAGAAACAATTATGTGGGTAGAAAACAAACAGAATTGTCATGATTAATATAAGTAGACAGCTAAAGTTTTGTCATATTTTCAGCAATTAACTGATTGTTTATTCAATGTATGAACATACAATTCAGAATTTTAGGCTACATTTGCTGTCCCTAGCTAAGAGAGCTTACATACCCTATACTATTATATCCATTATAGGCAGTATATGGCACTCTTTTTGAAGCCGAGCATAGGTCCACTTTCTACATTCCATATTGGAAAGTTCCATTGACATCATGCATAGTCCCGAGGCAGAGGAAGTTTCAAAGTGACCTCAAGATCATCAATGCTTGTCTTGATGAACTTATCAGAAACGCAAAAGAGAGCAGACAGGTGAGATAATACTTTGGTTCAGTGATTGATTGCACGAATAGTATCTGCATTTGGCTATTATATTGTGTTGACTTTACATAAACATCATCCTGATTACATTCTATTTGCAGGAAACTGATGTTGAGAAACTGCAGCAAAGGGACTACTTAAATTTGAAGGTGTCTGTTTATTTGTATGAGATCTAATGTCTATGGCAAATGTTAACTATCCAGTTCATTCCCTGAAATATAGGAGTTCTATAAATGCCGCAATGTTTAAAATTTTTACAGGATGCAAGTCTTCTGCGTTTCCTGGTTGATATGCGAGGAGCTGATGTTGATGATCGTCAGGTATATCTCTTCCACAAAAAGCGATCCTGAATTCCTGACTAAAACTTAGGTTGGTTTTGGGTAGTTGGTAAAAATCATGTCTTGACAACATTATCTCCTTGTCTAGAAACATGTGAAACTATTCGGTTCTTTTAAATTCTGTTGATCCAGTTATACATTTTAGGTATTAATAGTATGTTTAGTTTGGGTGTAAATATACAAGTATAGGGTAAAGTTACATGGTTAATAGTATGCTAAGTATAGGGTAAAGCTACATGGTTAATAGTATGCTTTGTTTACTTCTTACTTCTCTCTCCATTTTGACAGTTGAGGGATGATTTAATGACAATGCTTATTGCTGGTCATGAGACAACAGCTGCAGTTCTTACTTGGGCAACTTTCCTTCTATCTCAAGTATGTTAATCTCAAAGTTGATATAATTGCCTGTTCGTGAAAGACAATTCTGGATCTTTGGTTATTGTAGATTCTCTTCAGATTCTTCTCTTTGGCCAATACCATCTTACTGATTATTGAACTCACTGCAGAACCCGGACAAAATGAGGAAGGCTCAAGCAGAGGTAGATTCAGTGCTGGGTACAGGAACACCAACTTACGAATCACTTAAAAAACTGCAGTAGGTGCTCATTTCATGTCAGATTTTTACTTGCTTCCACCTGTTTGATAGCCAATATTTTATTAGGAAATACATCAAGTGAACCTTATATTCATTTAGTTCTTACAAAATGGGATCTGGTTTAACTTTGAGCGTTGAAGTTGGTGTTTTACACTTGAAATTTATTGCATGTATAATGTGTCAGGTACATTAGACTTATTGTTGTGGAGTCTCTCCGTTTGTATCCTCAACCACCTTTGCTGATTAGGCGTTCACTCAAACCCGATGTTTTACCAGGTATTGACTTGACTTTTAATGATTACTTGTCGAAACGGAGTGGAAAATGGAAACCCGTGTATGAAGCCTATGCACCTCTAAGTCTCTAACAAACCGTTAATGTGATTTTAGTATTTTTTCCCAAAACATTGATGTTAATCCTATTCATTACTTTTATGATGGATTTCTGTTTGTCACTGAACATGTGACTATTTATGTTTCTTGTCTAGATAATTTTTTATTTGTTGCTTCCATCTGAGATGATGTATCTATGGACATACGTCACTTTTTCAGGAGGGTACAAAGGTGATAAAGATGGTTATGCGATCCCTGCCGGGACTGATGTCTTCCTTTCTGTGAGTAAAACTTTTCTAGCACCTGCTTTTTAGTGAGCAAGTGGATGCTGCATATGCATGAATTATATATAAAAAAAATGTTTTATATACCCATTTTGGCATACTAAGCCCGCACATACTGAGTCATACTCCTCCACTATTGAATGGTGTGCAGTTATACTTGTTAGAATTTTGATATAACTCTTAAAAATCTTTTAATATTACAAATTTAAATGAGTTAACTAATTTTACAAATTTTCTATTAGGTTAGACTAGTTTACATATTTAATTTATTTTTCTGACGTAAAATCTTGATTCTCTACCTTGCCTATGAGATCGACGGGTGATAACTTTGAAAGAGGAAATCCAACATTTTTTTTTTTTGTGTGGGCAAATAAATTTATTTAGTGAATAGCATTGCAAATTTGCAATCTTTTAAAGTGGGCCTTTTGCGTGTTCTGTGGAGTTCACTAAACAGACATTTTGCAGATGCATTGACAGTGGTGTTGGACTGTTGGAGAGTACCCCATATTTCCTAACTTCCACTTTTATTATAAACAAAAAATAAAGCCTGTTTCTTGTGATTTTGGTTTATTTTGTACATATTTGGCAGACAATGCTAGGAAGACAATCACCAAAATTATTTTATTTTATTTAACATCTATAAATTCATGTATATCATATTTATAATTACACATTTATTACATTTAAGATTATCCAATTATTCCAACGACAATTAAAGAGTGCAAAATAAAGTAACTTTGAGCTATCTTGAGTCGACTTTTTATTGTCTCTCAAATATTTTTATGTTTCGCAAAGTTTACATTTTTAGTTTTTTACTCTCCCTTAGAAGTGGCTGGCTGCTCTAAATATTCCTATGTGCAGGTATATAATCTGCATAGATCTCCATATTTTTGGGAGCGTCCTGATGAATTTGAACCAGAGAGGTTTTTGGTGCAAAGAACCAACGAACAAATTGAAGGATGGGCTGGTTTTGACCCATCTCGAAGTCCTGGAGCCTTATATCCAAACGAGGTTTCTCTCTTTTCATAATGTTTATTTTGTTGTGTTTTATTTATCGATTGATATACATAATGTTTGATCAGATCATATCGGATTTTGCATTCTTGCCTTTTGGTGGTGGACCACGAAAATGCGTTGGGGACCAATTTGCTCTGATGGAGTCCACTGTAGCGTTGGCTATGCTGCTACAGAACTTTGATGTGCAATTGAAGGGGACCCCCGATTCGGTTGAGCTAGTTACCGGGGCAACTATCCATACCAAAAATGGATTGTGGTGCAAATTGACAAAGAGATCTAATTTGCACTGAACTTAACCATCATCAACTGTATCATCATTTATCAAGTCAAATAAAATAGTAATAATTGCTTTTGGTCTGAATTTGGCTTCCAACTGAAAACTGTTGCGTTCTCAGATAAGTGTTTCATAACGAGTATATGATTGTTTGGAACACTAAGTATTAAGATTACTGAATACATAATCAAAAGCTTCATCAAAATTATAATGGATCCTAGACCATGCTGGGTAGGTTAATCAAGTAGTTTAACTAAATGCCGTCAAAAACAACAAAGTAGACTTAATTGAACGGTGATCTTTGTAGATTCTTTGATGAGATGCAGCCCACTAGAATAGCTTCGGATAAACTATTAAATATTTATAGAAAATCAAGTTATTTGGCTTTTTTTTTTTTAACAATAAAGTTGTAATATTTTAAATAAATATATAAGCTACTTATGAGTATTAAACAAAATTGTATTATTTGTAACCATGTTTTAATTTTTCTTACAATGTCTTTAAATATTATAATGTCTCTTTAAATATGTTCTAGAAATAGTTTCAACTTTCAAATAATATTAGTCTGAGACGATAACAAAGGCGAAGACCCCTCTACAATCTACCTTGGATACTTTCATTTATTGGATGCGTAGACTTTTGTATATACGTGTGATAATTTAATCAACAAACTACAAAATTAAAAATATTAACATAAGAAGTAAAGACTCAATTACTCACATCTCCTAAAATTAAGTTACATACAATACCGTCTTATTCATTAAATTATTCAATAACTTTCTTTCATCCTTATATAATATTATTCCGTGAGTTACATAGAACCGAATGATTGGACTTCGAAGGGAAGGCCCAAACGTTAAAGGAGGGTGGTTTTCGACTTATTCGAGTTTGGGAGCTGCCGCCCGAGTTGTGTGTTTTGAAGAATGGGGGATAATACCTTCAAAGACACTCTGATACCTAAGTCAGTAAAGGGGTAAGCAAGTTTTGAATAAATTGGAACTTGATTTTACCTGAGTGTATCAATTTATTTATAGATGATGATCCAATAACCACTGTTGGAATAGTTCAATTTCTGAAGATGGATAACCGTCCCTTTATCTTAAGGTTGTTGGGATATCTCTTCTAGAAGTAAGTGAGAGATTTTAGGAGACAGTTATTCACTTAGATAAGTGTTGGCGTTGACTCCGAGCTCTTTAAGGAGCTCGAACAAACAGTGAAGGCCATCTTTTTGGATTGGGCCTCTTAGCTTAGTTTGGGGCTGGCTTATTACTTGGGTCAGGGTATGAACAGTGCCCCTACTCGAGTCCGATATCTTTTTTTGTGAGTTGGATTCGAGTATTGAATTTGGGAATATTCGAGTTGGCTTCTTAAAATCACGTCGGAAAACCGACGGGATTTTTGGTTTCTGAAAAGGCATGATTTCAAATTATGAACTGTCCCGTCGCTTTGGCTTTTCGCATCTATGAGTGGAGGGCGGTTTCATTGGTAATGGTGCGCTCCCTTAATAAGGGGGTCATTTGACGATAATGCCCCTAGCACCTTATAAATACCTTTCCCTCCTTTTTCTTCATTTTCTTTCGTCTTCCTTTTGAAGTTTCTTCTTTCTGCTCTTTCATTTTTTTACTCGAACCCTTGGGCTCTTTCTCTTTGCTATTCTGCAGCGTCGTACTTGGGATTCTTCTTTATCTTCTTCACAAAGATTAGTTCTTTGCACCCTCTTTTCATTTTTACAGTATTTTCTTTATCTTTGCTTGATATACTGTACGTCGGAGAGGGGTCTTATATCCTTGATGCGTTTTTGTTATTTGTAGTAAGAAACTCTGGGATTTTTGCATTTTCTTTTTTTTTTTTTTTAACAAAAATCGTTTCTTTTACCGCCGTTGACTGCTTTTCTTGTTTGTTTTGAAAAAAGTGTCTTATCTTCGAGAGCTCTATTTTTTATGGTTTCTTTTTCCTTGTAAGTTTTATCACTTTTATATACACTTCTTCATTACTGAAAAATGTCTTCTCATATCCCTGAGACTCTCTTGAGATGGGTAGATGCCTCTATTCTTTCTGAAAGCTCTGTAATGGATAACGTTTTTATAACCAAACTCCGAAAACACCATAAAATCTATAGCTTTGATGCTGATGAACCTAAGTATGCGTTAGTAGCACCAGACCCTGAGGATCGGGTTTGCTGTGGGAGGACTGATGATTCTGACCCCACTTCTTTTTCATGTATGACTGCCTTTTCACCCGCTTGGGGGTTACTTTCTCTTTTTCCGACTTTGAGATAGAGGTTTTATCTCATTGCAGGGAGGTTCCTACCCAACTCCACCCCAATTCTTCGGGCTTCCTAAAAATATACCAACTCGTTAGCCAAGAGCTTGACTTCCCGACTTCTTTACGAATCTTTTTCTACCTTTTCCACCTGACTAAGCCTTTCAGTGCTTCAAATAGACAAAACAAACAATAGTGGGTGTCTTTCCGAGCTATTCAAGGTCGGAAAGTATTTTTCATTTTTGATGAATCATTCCATGATTTCAAAAAATTTTTCTTCAAGATCCAGGCTGTAGAGGGTCATCACCCTTCTTTTCTAAATGAAAATAACGAGCCCCGATTTTTTCTGTACTGGTTGGAGACCTCTCCTGTAGAGAAATATGGTCTAGCCGAATTGGATGAGGTAGATGAGGCCATTGTTGAATTTTTTCGAGCGGTTTAGGGGAGGGCTCCAAACCTGGATATCAAGAAATTTCTTCTTGGCTCTCCGAGTTTTGTGCGGACCGAACTAGGTAGTTTTTTGTTTATTTGTAGCTAATTTTGATAACTTCCGACTTGTATTTATTCCAACTTGTATACTAATCAACTTTGTTCTTTCTTTCAGAAATGGTGAAAAGTGGGTCCAGCGCTGCTAACCAGAAGGTGCAGGAGGTGAAGAGGAAGGCCCACGCTCGAGCTGACGCCTAGAAAGTCGGAACTTCTAGCAATCTTCCCTCCCATAGGTCTGGTTTGGGGACCTCCTCTTCCAGGCCAATTTTGGTAAATCTTATTCCTACTCCTCCTCTTCCTCCTCCTACCCCTGTCCCCCTGGTTCAGCCCTCTCCAGAACCTGAGAAGAAAAAACGCAAGACCTCGGAGACCGATTCCTCTATTGCTGGGGAGGCCGGATTTGATGGTCCAAAATTCGCAAGGAAGCACATCCTTCCATATAGCCAATTTTATATGGATGATGCTTCCCTCTGAAACCATCTTCAAGTTCTGATTCGAGGGGGAATTCGGATAGCCGGGGTCTATACTTCTTTTCTTGATATTTTTGACAAGGCTCCCTTAAGTGCTTCTAAAAAATCCATATATGACCTTGAAGGGAGGATTGTCCTGTATCAAGAAGAGGAGAAGAGGCTGCAGGAGGAGAATGCCTGGTTGAAAGAAGAGCTTGCCCAACTCCAGGGGAGGGAGAAAAAATTAATGGGTCAATGTGCTATGGTTGAGGGGTTGAAGGAGAAGGCTGAGCAAAATTATGTTAGGCTCTTTTCAGATAATCTTGATCTGAAAAAACAGCTGGACCTGAATCGGGAGGCCTATCAGGCCTTGGAGGACTCCATTGTTGAGAGTTCTGAAGAGATGTTTAGGATGTTTAAGGAACAAGTCGGAGTGATTGCTCCCGACTTGGACCTTTCTCCCTTTCACCCTGATAAAGTGGTCGTCAATGGAGAGATAGTTTCTCCTCATCGTCCTGAGACCGACTCTGATTTGAAGACTCGTAGGCAGCGCATTATTGAATCTCCTCTTCATGAGGCTGAGCGGATGGAAGGGTTCTTGCCAAGTTCTTCTTCTAATCCAGGTGAAGTTCTGACCACTACCTCCAAAGAGATGCCTCCGACCCCTCTGACTTCCACGGCTGAAGCTCCGACTTCCTCTCCTGGTGATGATTTGAACCCCCTTCTTGGTCCGAAGTGATTGAAGCTATTTTAAGGCCCAGCTTGTTGGTCTTTTTTATGAACTCTTTTTATATTTGTTTGTATACTTTGCTTGTAGTTCCTTGACATTTGGTCCTTTTTATAGGGCCTTTAACAACAATTTTTATTTCTGGTCCTTTTTGGACAGGACCTTTAACAAAGTAATCGTTTTACTGTTTATGTGATGACGATGCGTTTCTTTGAAAACTTTTGTTGAATGATTCAATGCCTTTACAAGGTTTTGTAAAAAACCTTTGTTTCGATCCTTGGACGGAAAGTTTTAACTATGTGAAGCTTTTTAAGCTTTTAAGTTCTGAGAAAACCTTTTTATGACAAACTTTCATCATTGATTCCCTAAAGAGTTTTCGCATCTCTTTGTTTTCCATTACTTTGACCTCGTACGCTCAATTTAGTTTTGCCAATTGAATTGTTTTTATAACTTAGGTTATTTTCGCAATGCATTTTGATCTGCTCGTGCTATCCGACTTGTAAGTCGTTAGCTATTTTACTTCCGAGCTTGTCATGATCGACTTTTATAACCTCTTTACATTGACTTGTACCTTGTCGCTTTATCTTGCCGACCATGTAGGTCAGTCAAACAGATTTTTGCGCTTTTCTGAGCTTAAGTCAGTGCGTATCATAGTAATGATAAATGGAAATTTTAAAGAGAAAAGTAAAGAGATAGAGAAAAGAGATATTATGACTAATGAAATGTGGTTTCATAAGGGTGCTTTTGCTACTAAGGGAACGACTTATGGCTTTTCTACCCCTAGCCCTTACTTTGATGCCTCGTTAAAACCCCCTTCATGAAAACCCTTTTTGGGAAACCATAAAGTCGGGAAAAAGAGTACATCAGGGAGTGAGGTTCGCTTCTAGCTGTAATATCTCTTCATATTGCAAGCGTGCCATGACTTCGAAAGTCCGGATCCCCATAGATCTAACACTTTATAATAGCCTTTTCCCAAGACCTCAACTATCTTGTAGGGTCCTTTCCAATTTGCAGCAAATTTTCCTTCGCCCGACTTGTTTGCACCGATATCATTTCGGATTAGGACCAAGTCGTCTGGGATGAAGCTTCTTCGAATGACCTTTTTATTGTATCTATTCGTCATCCTTTGCTTCAGCGCTGCTTCCCTTATATGGGCTTGTTCTCAGACTTCTGGGAGCAACTTGAGTTCTTCTTTGTGAGCTTGAACGTTATCGACCTCGTCGTAAAATCTCACCCTAGGACTTTGCTCATTTACTTCCACAAGGATCATAGCTTCTATGCCATAAGCAAGTCGAAAGGGTGTCTCTCTAGTAGTAAAATGAGGTGTAGTTCGGTAGGCCCGTAATACTTGGGGGAGCTCTTCAGCCCAAGCTTCCTTTGTTTCTTGAAGTCTTTTCTTAAGCCCTGCCAGTATAACTTTGTTGGCTGCCTCAGCTTGCCCATTTGCTTGGGGATGTTCTACTGAAATGAATTGGTGTTTTATCTTCATACTGGCTACCAGGTTCCTAAATGTGGAGTCGGTAAATTGAGTACCATTATTCATGGTGATGGAGTGGGGGACTCCAAACCTAGTAATGATATTCTTGTAAAGAAACTTCCGACTTCTCTGTGCCGTGATGGTAGCTAAAGGTTCTGCTTCAATCCATTTTGTGAAGTAATCTATCCCACTATGAGGTATTTTACTTGTCCATGCGCTTGAGGGAAAGGCCCGAGTAGGTCCAGTCCCCACTTTGCAAAGGGCCATGGAGAAGTTACACTAATGAGTTCTTCTGGGGGAGCGACGTAGAAATTTGCATGCATCTGGCATGGTTGTCACTTTCTTACGAAGTCGGCAGTTTCTTTTTGCAAGGTCAGCCAGAAGAATCCAGCTCGGACAATCTTTTTGGCTAAAGATCTCGCTCCCAGATGGTTTCGACAAATGCCACCATGTACTTAATCCAGAACTTCTTCCGTTTTTGAAGTTGGAACGCACTTCAACAATGGCGTAGATATCCCTCTTCTGTAAAGGACATTTCTCACCAAAGTGTAGTTCTGTGCTTTCCTCCGGATCTTCTTGGCCTCTTTTTGTTCCTCCGGTAAGATGTCGAATTTTAAGTATTCGACCAGAGGAGTCATCTGTCCGAGGTTCAATCTGGAAACTTCTAATACGTTTAGCTTGGTTTCTGCCTTCGTGACTGAGGGATCTTGGAGAATTTCTTGTATCAGACTTCTATTGTTTCCCCCTGGTTTGGTACTTGCTAACTTGGAGAGGGCGTCTGCTCTGCTATTAAATTCCCGAGTTATGTGTCTGACCTCGGTTTCAGGGAATGCCCAAGATACTCCATAGTTTTTTCTAAGTATCTTTTCATATTTGGGTCTTTGGCCTGATACTCTCCATTAATTTGAGAAGTCACGACTTGAGAGTCACTGAAGACTATTACTTTGGTTATTCCGACTTCTTTAGCTAACTTCAGTCCGGCTATTAGGACTTCATATTCTGCTTGATTGTTGGAGGTCGGGAACTCAAATTTCAAGGAGACTTCTATTTGAGTTTCTTTCTGGCTAGCCAGTATTATGCCTGTGTTGCTTCCAACTTTGTTGGAGGAGACATCCACGTACAACTCCCAAGTTATGGAGGTCTGCTCTTGGTCTCCTGCGTATTCGGACACGAAGTCGGTGAGGTATTGGGCTTTGATGGCAGTCCAAGTTTCGTACTTCAAGTCGAATTCAGATAGCTCTATAGCCCATTGAACCATTCTGCCCGCAACATTTGTTTTTTGAAGGATATGCCTCATGGGTTGGTTCGTTCAAACTCTCATGGTGTGAGATTGAAAATAAGGCCAAAGCCTTCTAGATGCTACTATTAAGGCGTATGCGAACTTTTCAAGTTTTTGATACTTTAGTTCGGGGGTCTTGTAGCACCTTGCTTGTGAAGTAGACAAGATGTTGTCTGACCTCATCTTCTTGTATTAAAGCTGTTGCCATGACCTTCTCTGCGACAGTTAAGTATAACACGAGTTCCTCACCAGTTTTTGGCCGGATAAGAATTGGAGGTTGGCTCAGGTACCTTTTGAACTCTTGAAATGCCTTCTCGCATTCAGGAGTCCATTCAAACTGACATCCTTTTCTTAGAAGGGAAAAAAGTGGTAAGGATCTTAATACTGATCTTGCCAAGAATCTGGATAAAGCTGCAAGTTGGCCATTCAACTGCTGGACCTCCTTTAAGCAGGTTAGACTATTCATTTTGAGGACCTCTCTACACTTGTCAGGGTTAGCTTCAATCCCCCTTTGTGTTAGCATGAATCCTAGCTACTTTCCAGCCTCTACTGCAAAAGTGCACTTATCGGGATTTAGTCTCATCCCGTGTGCTATTATGGTGGCGAAGACTTTCGAAAGGTCGTCTAGGAGGCAGGCGTCATCCTTGGTTTTCACCAGCATGTCGTCTACATACACCTCTATCAACTCTTTCAAGAATAAAGGATGGTTATGCATCATCAAAGGTGGAACTACTCTAATGTTGGTTATCTTTCTACTATAAATATTAAACACACTGACATCCTCAGGTATATTCAAAATCCAATCTACTAAAAACATACTTAAAGCCCTTGTTAACTTAAGTATCGGAGTCTCTTGCAGGTATCACCCCCACCTCCTCATGAGGAACTCGGACGATGATACCTCGACACCAGCACAAGTCCAATGCTACTTCAGAAGGACTCGACCTCACGTTCAGGCCCAATGTTTCGAGGGTTACATGAAACGGTGATTTGGGGCCTGAATGAGGTCCAAACTTTTGAAGCAACATCACTTGTGTTGATGCCGAGGTGCCACCATCCGATTTTTTCGTGAGAAAGCGGAGGGTGGTACCTGCAAGAGACTCCGATGCTTAACTTAGCAAGGGTTTTAAGCATGTTTTTAGTAGATTGAGTTCTGAATATAATTGAATATGTTAGTATATTTATAGTAGAAAGATAATCACCTTTAGAGTAGTTTCACCTTTGATGATGGATGATCGTTCCCTTATTCTTGAAAATTTGTTGAGATCTTCATTCTATATAAAGGGGAGAGATTGTAAAAGATATTTCAGGAATTCGTTGCTTGTTCAGATAAGTAGGGTAGAACTTCTCTTATTGCTAGAGGTCGAGTAAGTGGAGGAGGTCACCTTTTTTGTGTGGGCTCTTATTTTTTTTGGGCTTGGTTGAGTGTTTTTGGACTAGGATATGAATAATAACCATTTTAAAAATGTTATAATTAAATAATTTTAGACTATATTTTATTTATTTATGTAATTTACCCTAATATTATATTTAATATTTCAGAAATATGACACAATTTGTGGGGTAATGTACTTATATAAAATAAAAGAGAAAGACTTACCTGAATGCAACATTTGCAAAGTCCTTACGTGCATATCCTTTTTTATAATTATGTAAACCGTGGGAGCTAACCACGGTTTCGAAGTTACATATAAACCGTTGCAACCTGGCACGATTTATGAGTGAAAAAGAATGAACATAAACCGTGGAAGGTAACCACGGTTTAGGAAGGCGGAAATATGACCATAAACCCCTCTAACCTACCACGGTTTATGAAGGGTTTTTTAAACGCATAAATCCTTGTTGGCTTCCACGGTTTATGAGGAGAAGAATTCTATATATATATGAGCAAGATTCAAGCTGCTGAAGAGATCATTATCATACAGTGACAAGTGAGGAAGAGAGTTTTCTTGTGTTAGTGCATTGCTCTGAAAAAATTAAAAGAAGCAAAAAATATGGTGTGAAGTTCACTGACAGAGAATCATTGAGTGTATTCATCAGTTCATCAAGCACTTTGTCAGATGTAAAGAACAGCATCTTGCAGAAGCTTGGGGTATTTGGGAGCAAGTGGGTGAAGAAGCTATTCTACAAGATTCCAATCGCAGTTGTCTCGACCGGTGTTAAGTATGATACGTTTGTGCTAGCGGCTGATGAAGATATTAGGGTTCTGCTTCATTGTGTTAGGAGTTTTCCGGAGGTCAGAATACATGAGCTGTATGCGAAGTTGGAGGTTGGTGTCGATAGTTCTGGGACATCAACTCCAGTTCATAGCTCGACTGCCGCGGGCGGTGCGTCTAGTTCGATGCCTGCGGCCAGACCATCTGTTCCGCAGGTTGCATCCCCTTCCTTCGCGGCTGATTTAGATCGAACAGAGGCAGTTGGTTCTGTACTGTTGGAGAATCTTGGGGTCTGACATCAGGCATTTGAGGTGGACACCGGTGTTGGCATGATTCATGATGTTCAAGGCTTCGGAGAACCTGATCGAGTAGAGAATGCAATACGGGACGATGACTCTGACCAGAAGCCTGTAGATATCATTGGGGACAGCGATGATGACACAGGTGCCAATCCACATACACAACATGGGCCTTCAATTTCTGGCACATAGCAGTACCCTCCACACTTCTCCACTCTAAACTTGGAGGCTCTGGGTCAACAGGCGGACGGAGGTGCTACAGTTAGGGGTTTTTCTACAGAATTTCAGATTGGGCAATCATTCCAGAATAAAGATAAAGTTGTTCTGAGTGTGAAGGACTATAGCATCCGTCGAGGTGTTGAGTACAGAGTCTTGGAATCAGATCATCTGAAGTATCATGGAAAATGCAAGGAGTTCGGCAAGGGTTGTAGTTGGTTGATTCGCATAGCGCTTCGTGCACGAAAGGGCACTTGGGAGGTTAGGAGGTACAACGATCCGCACACTTGCTTGGCCACCTCTATTTCTAGTGATCACCGTCAGCTGGATTACCACGTTATCTGTGCGAGGATTTTTCTGTTGGTTAGGGCAGATGCTGCGGTTACGGTAAAGGTCTTGCAACAAGCAACAGAAGCCGATTACGGGTTCAGGCCTAGTTACAGGAAGGTTTGGATGGCAAAACAGAAGACAGTAGCACAAATATATGGAGATTGGGAAGAGTCGTATGCTGAGTTGCCACGTTGGATGCTAGGGGTACAGTCGACCATGGCTGGGACAGTCACTGTGTTGAAGACCTCTCCTGTTCGACTTGGGGATCAGGTCGATGAGTCAACGGTGTACTTTCATCATCTTTTCTGGACATTTCCACCCTGCATCGAGGCCTTTCGGCATTGCAAGCCCCTCGTGAGTATTGACGGTATCCACTTGTATGGCAAGTATGGAGGCACGTTACTGTTGGCGATAGCGCAGGATGGGAACTCGAACATCCTCTCGATAGGCTTCGCCGTTGTGGAGGGAAAAAATGCGGAGTCATGGTCATTCTTCTTGTCCAACCTACGATCGCATGTGACGCCGCAGGAGGGTATCCTTGTTATCTCTAACAGGCATAATGGCATCAAGGCTGCACTTGAGGCCCCCGAGAATGGTTGGCTGCCTCCACGTGCTTTTCGAGCGTACTGTCTTCGTCATGTGGCTGCGAATTTTAGCCTGAGCTTCAAAGGTAAAGATGCAAGGAGGATGCTGGTGAATGTTGCCTAGGTAAAAACTGAAGCAAAGTTTTATTACTGGTTTGACATCATGCGGACTGAGAATCCGGCCATGTGTGACTGGGCCAATCGGATGGAGTATGACAAGTGGACCCAACATGAGGATAGCGGTAGACGGTTTGGGCATATGACAACCAACATTAGTGAATGTGTGAATTTCGTGTTAAAGGAAACTCGCAACCTCCCAGTCACTTCGTTGGTTAAGTCAACTTACGGGAGGCTTGCTGAGCTATTCGTGGTCCGCAGACAAACAGCGGAGGCACAACTGGGATCTGGGCATGAATTTTGTCAGGCGTTGGTGAAGGCTATTGATCGGAACATAAGAGACTCCAGGTGCTTCACCGTCACATTATACGACAGGCACCAATCCGGGTACACGGTGGCTGAGACAACACCGACCGGAAACTTCTCGCTAGGTAGCTATCGAGTTTCCCTTAAGGATCACACATGCGATTGTGGCCACTTTCAGGCGCTCCATTATCCATATTGTCATGCCATTGCATGTTGCGCCCACTCGCGCATCGTATGACTGAGGTCTTCAACGTGTACAAGCAAGGGTTTGTTCTGCCTATCCCAGAAGGCCTATGGCCCCATATGCTGGCCCAACAGTCATTCCTGATCCTAACATGAGGCGTGCAAGGGAAGGACGTCTGAAGGCAACCAGGATTCACGGTAGCATGGATCAGTCTGTTGATAACCGCCCAAAGCGCTGTGGGCTCTGCCGTCAGCCTGGTCATACGCGGAGGAACTGTGACCAGCGAAGACATACTACTGCCGGTGATGGTTAGATGTTATGACGTTTATGATCTTGTTGTTGTTGTCTAAGTTGTATTAGGAATGCTTAATTTGAATAATATTAGGTCTTCAGTGAATGAATGTCGTTAGTTTGTTCACTGTATTAAGTTCGTCTGTTTAACTCCTTTTATTTTAGATGCTTAATTGAAACACTTTGGTATGCTTATGAATGAGCTTAATAGTTGTGACAAATGAGTTCATAACCATAGTTCCTAGAACATATATATCACACATACATGTCTAATACTACATAACAACAGTCTGAAACAGAAAACCCTAAAGATGCTACTAAGAACATAATGGAACATAGTTCCCACCAAATGTAAAAATGACACATAGCTAATCAAAATCCTCGATGGTGTCACTGTTGTCATCGTCGAAATGACCAAGCAGGTGACCTCCGGTGCCACACAAAGGAGGACGCCGTATCCTCCTTGGTCACTGAGCAGCCTCTCCTGCGGATGTCTGTGGCGAAACGGCGCTGAATGCTGATGCTGGGGTCCCTCCTAACGCGAACCATGGGTCAGATGGAGAAGCTGTAGGCTCATTCAGATCAACCAGCAACTGAGGCTGAACATCCTGACTCGGTGGCTTGTACTCGGCAAACTGGGAATGAACCTTAGGCATCTGTGGCCTATATAGGCACGTGCGTATATACGCATGGTCTCTTCACTAGCATCTGCTGGGAGAATCCGAAACCTCTCATGGAACCATGTGTAGCACACTGTCATCTGCTTGACTTTATTCTGCGGAGGTAACTCCCTAAATAACTCGCGAAACCACACCCATGCGGGTCTTCTGTTCTCCATCAGATTCTCAAAGTCAGTCAGGCACCCACTAACGGGCTCTCCATCGATGGGCAAACCCGCTGATAAGCCACATCTTGCAAAGTGATAGTGCACTCCCCAAACGGCATGTGAAAGGTGTTGGTCTCAGGACGCCACCTCTCAATGAATGCGCTAAGTAGAGACTCATCAACCCAGAACCACTAACTGTTCAGCGTAGCCAAGTGATACAAGCTCGCGGTCTCCAGATACGGTATAATCCGGTCGTGTAAAGGCATATTCTGTTGTCTCCTGACACCGCTAATAACCTTAGTAGGCTGCAAAATGTGAATAAGAAAATCCTCAACATACGACCAATACTAATAACAGCAAATATAATTTTAAAAAATTATTATACACCCACATTGGTTTTCTATTTTCTCTAATAATAGTGATAAAAATAACAAAATAATGGCAATAATAATAACGACAATAACAATATTTACTATGAAGGATAAGACTAACATTAATATGAATAATAATAACAATAGTACTAATAATAACAACAATAACAATAGTAACAATACCAACAGGAATAATAGTACTAACAACAACAATAATAATACTAACAACTCCCAATAATAATAATAATAATAATAATAATAACAATAATAATAATAAAGTTGTATAACTAACTTCTTGGTCGATGTATCCAGCCACATGCGCAACGCCATTTAATCGGTACATGCGAGTTTTGTCTTCCATAGCTTCACCACCCAACTGGTTCAAAACCTCAAAGCCTCCCCCTAAACCTCAAAGCTCCCCAGATTCTCTCTCAACCACCCAACTTCACAAAATTTCCTTACAACGGATAATGTATTTATAGTATTTCATGCATAAATCGTGGTAGATCACGGAATTTTATGCCCATAAATTTTTTTCATAAACCGTGGTGACCACCAACATTTTCTAGCACGCATTTTTTAAGCATAATTCGTAGTAGCCTATCGCAGTTTATGTTTACTTTTACATGCATGTAAACTGTGCCTGCTTACAGCGTTTTAAATATAAAATAAAAATCGTGATTACCCACTACAATTTCCATATAAACTAAATCAGGACATGCATATAAGTAACTACCAATTGTTGTATTTCGGTAAAGTTTTTTCTCTTTTATTTTAATCAAGTCATTTGCCCCAATTTGTGTGTGTATACTCCACATATAATAATAATCTGACAAAACATCAAATGAAAATGGTTGATTCGAATATACTATCAATGCATAAGGCTTAATTTTCGGTATCACTTAACTTTTATAGTTGTTATTCATTTTCGCTGATCTTCATACATTTTATTAGTAAAAGTTGATCTAGAATCCGGTTTTGGAGAATTTAATAACATTCCGATTCGATGGATAGCAGAATAGTTTATAGTTAAAAGACAATATAGTTATTTGGTTTGAGAGACAGGGCCACCTAACCAGCAAGTCAGGTGGCATGTTATTAGAGTATGGTAATTTCCTAAGGAATTGGCAATTTCTAAGAAGAAAAATGGAATTTAGCTTAGGGTATGTCCTAAAAATGCCACCTAAGAATCCACAAGTAGAGATAAATGTGCAATCTACTTTTGGAGGTATCCTTAACCCCCTTGTCTGTTTGTCTTAATTGAAGAAGATAATACCAATTGTATGGTCATTGCGTTTGAAAATAAAACAAAACCATGTTTTGGCATCACATTGGGAGGCTTTCTTGCTATTCTCACACTCTCACTCACAACCCACTAGGAAACAAAATTGAGGGCAATGTTTGTCTTTGCTAAGGCATGTTTGGATTGTTGTAACCTAAGGGAATATTAAAACCCCTTGGCCAGCCCCGATTCCCTATCCACCTAAGAACAAGACAAAAGAAAAAAACGTTTAAAGTTGGAAAAAGTTTTTAGGTCTTTAGAGAGAGAAAACGAACTAAAAGACAGAAACTGCCGAGAGAGAGAGCTTGGCACTCTCGCACACAAATTCCATATACTCCACTCAGCACTGAGGACTGAGTGAAGTTAATGACAAACAATACGATAAAGACAAACGCACCCTTCACGCATTGTCGACAAAACAACGTTGCCATGAACAAGTAACAACAACAACCTCTTCCTCCTTGAATCCTGAGCCCAAACTCCAACCCTTGAATTCCACTCCACTCCCCATTACCGGTTCATACTTTTCCAAGGGGCAAGCTTTGGAATTTTCGTGGGGCTTCGTCTCCATTCTTCTTCAATTACAAAACCCACCAACCGATTAGATTTTCCTTCTCTCCTTCTCGTAACTCTGCTAATGTGCTTTTTCCGTAGGGTTCCCTTTCCTCTGCTCTTTCTCCTTCACTTTCTCGGATGAAGCTTGAGCTTCCCAATCTGATCAACCTTTTCTACTTCTAATCTTTCTTTTTCTTTTGTTTTTATCTGGACCAGCAACCACCCTGCTTTGCGTGTGGGATCTGCACAACTTGACTGTGAAATCATCTTGATTATAATAACCATAGTTCCTTTCACCAACCGCTGTGCTTGCTTTTATATTTGTATATGCTTATTCGTTATGTGTTCTTTGGGTTCTTCAAGTTTATCCCTTGTTTTGTGTAACATGTGATGCTGATATATTAGAGCCTAAAACTAAAGCCTTTTTTGTTTGTGAGCGCTCTCTTTTCAATCATCGCTCTTTTTCTGTTGCTGTTGTTACATGGGATCAATGTTTCAAGAAGAAGGATCATCTTCTGTAACTTCGTCACCCCTTCAATTCTTCTCGATGATGTCACTGTCACCTAGCATAGGATCTCCATACACATGGCTAAGAGAGCTGAAATCAGAGGAAAGGGGATTGGCCTTGATCCATTTGTTGCTGACTTGTGCAAACCATGTGGCTGCTGGTAGTCTTGAGAATGCAAATGTAATGCTTGATCAAATTTCCCAGTTAGCTTCCCCTGATGGCGACACTATGCAAAGAATCGCCGCATACTTCAATGAAGCGCTGGCCGATAGGATACTCAAGACATGGCCTGGCCTCCACAGGGCCCTCAATTCCACCAGGATTGTCATGGTTTCGGAAGAAATTCTTGTCCAAAAGCTCTTTCTGGAGCTTTTTCCGTTCTTGAAGGTGTCATATATACTGACAAATCAGGCTATTGTTGAAGCAATGGAAGGAGAGAAAATGGTGCACATAATTGATCTCAATGCTGCCGAACCTGCGCAGTGGATTGCTCTCCTCCAAGTTTTTAGCGCACGCCCTGAAGGCCCTCCTCATCTGAGAATTACCGGGGTTCATCACCAAAAAGAGATTCTAGAGCAGATGGCTCACAAGCTTACTGAAGAAGCAGAAAAGTTGGATATCCCCTTCCAATTCCATCCTGTAGTCAGCAAATTAGAGAATCTTGATTTTGATAAGCTTCGCGTGAAAACCGGAGAAGCATTAGCAATAAGTTCTATTCTGCAATTGCATTCCCTTTTAGGCCTGGATGATGAGGCCTTGCGAAGAAGATCTCCTCTTTTGTCGAAAAACTCGAACGGAATTCACCTGCAGAAAGCCTTGCTGATGAATCAAAGCACATTAGGTGATTTGCTTGAGAAAGATACAGTGAATGGCTACAGTCCAAGTCCTGACTCGGCCTCATCCTCGCCGGTTTCTTTAACAGCTTCAATGACTGCAGAGAGCTTTCTCAATGCCCTATGGGGATTATCACCAAAAGTGATGATTGTGACAGAACAAGACTCTAATCATAATGGTTCAACCCTGATGGAGAGAGTACTAGAAGCTCTGTATTCTTATGCAGCATTGTTCGATTGTTTGGAATCCACTGTCTCTAGGACATCAGTGGAGAGATTAAAGGTGGAGAAGATGCTTTTTGGTGAAGAAATCAAGAATATCATTGCTTGTGAGGGAGCTGAAAGAAGGGAAAGACATGAAAAGCTAGATAAGTGGATCCAGAGACTGGATTTGTCCGGGTTTGGCAATGTGCCGTTGAGCTATTACGGCATGTTGCAGGCGCGGAGATTCCTGCAGAGCTGTGGTTGTGAGGGATACAAGATGAGGGATGAGAATGGTTGTGTAGTAATTTGCTGGCAGGATAGACCTTTGTTTTCAATATCTGCTTGGAGATCTAGGAAGTGAGAACTAAGAACAAGCCAGACAATGATTCAAAGACAACAAAATTAGAGTCTTAAGCTTTATATTTTGTTTTGTTTTATTTTTCTTTGTTGGTATGGAAGAGACTTTGCCAATATGGTAAGGCAAGTCATCAAAATTAGCTTAGAGATAGTCCTATTTCCCAGTTAAACTCCATCATGAGGAGGAAAGAAAAAGTGGGAATACAGAGAAAGTTGTGAGGGAATGAAGAACTTGTTCTTTTTTTTTTCTTTCTTTTTTTCTGGTTCTGTTCATCAGTGTTTCAATGCTGCTCATTTTTATTTTTCTTGAACTCTTATACCCTAACTTGTATCTGCCATTTGGTGTGTATATTATAAGCTATTTCTCTCATTTACTTGTTCAGTGTTAGTTGAAGACATAAATTGATTCTCTTTGTCCCCAACCGCTAGTACTTCAGATGACAATGGAGTTGAAAACTTGTGTTTTGTATTTGTAAGATCTAACCTATTTTATTTTGTTTGATTTTCGTTTGAACTATATTACACATTGTTGTACTATGATAGTATGATTCACATTATTGTGTTGAACTCTAAATTATTGTGTTGAACTCTAAAAAGAAAAAAAGAAAAAAAAAAAAACTGGATTCTTCAAAGCAAAAGAAAAACACAGGCCACATAACATAAGAGAAAGACAAAGCCATGTTTGTCATTCGGTAAAGTTGGCAAGTTTCCTTTCTAAATCTTAATCTTAATAATGGATAAATACAAACTATTTTTAGTTTGCCGTTTTGGTCACGGTTGCTATTTTCGAATGACATGTTTGAAAAGAAGTGAAGTTAAATGTTAATGTCTTGCAATTTTAGTACAATCATAGCATCTTGTTCCAATTCATGTTCTATCACATTTTATTTAAACATATCTATTTATATAAATTTGATTGGACTGGTTATTCTTTATTGGAAAGTCCTCAATGAGAATCCACTAGAGGAAGAACATGATATTCCCTATCTTATGCTGGAGGATTTAATTCATCTTTAATTTTTTTTTAATTATCTAATTGTTATTAGTTGGGAATTGAACTCGGTTGTAGCATTTTATTTTTATGTTATGGTATTATTACTTTAGAATATGCGAAAAATGTGTACCAAATTCCGGGGAAGAGAAAATATACAAAATTTAGTTTTTATAAATATTTTATTTTGTTATTTTCCAAAGTTCCAAATTGGCAATTCGCACGTAGACCTTTTGTATTTACTATTTTATTAAATTCTGCCCAGCATGTAATCAGTAAAAGAAAAGTGAGTAATTCTACACCATTGGATGAAATTTCACACCATTAAAAATATTATTGATGACTATTTAATGGTTACAAATTACAAAAGTTGTTGGCCCCTAACACTCCTCATTGGCACAATTTGCGAAATGGATCCTTTTAATTTTTTTTAACAATTGAGAGAGTAAAGTGTGATTTTTCACCATTAATTGTTATAAGTGGGACCAAAAGAAAACATGAGAGAGAATACATCCAAGGATTATAGATCACACTTTATTGCCTCAATTTTTTTCAATAATTGAAAAGATCCATTCCCCACAATTTGTTGCATCATATGTGTGGTCAAGTTTTTTTATTAATTATATAATATTCGAGCGAAACAAAAAATCCGAACATTCATCATTTGCTTTCTTCCCCGAGTAGCGAATAAATACACAATTTTCGTTTTTTTTTTTATTTTTATTTTGGATCTACAAACACACTCACACACACTAACCTAGCTAGTACTGTTAGAATTTGAATTTGGTGTGGTTTAGTTTGAGGCAAACACCTTTGCCATTGCATCATATGCCTCAGCCACCACACAAAATATCAATTTTAATTAAAAAAAAGTAAAAAATAATAAAATATTAAAAGCAAGAATTTAATGATCTTGTTGATATCACTGATGATATTAATATTGAAAACAGTAATAAATTTTTTTTAATATTATTTTATTTCCTATAAAATTTTTTTTTAAATTTCAAATGGATCTACTGGTGTTATTTTTTTTATAAGTCTTGTTTTTATTTTGCAAGGTTTGTAATTTTTAATTTAGCTCTGAATTGTGTTTGGAATTTTTGATTCTATCAATTTTGTTATGAAATCGAAATTTTCTTAAAATTAGTAGTATATCAAGAATGAAAAAATAATATAATTTATTTAATAATGAATGTAGTTTACAAAAAAAAAAAAACCGTTTCAGGTTTACGAATTCTCGACAAAAGTTTTGCCTTTA